>NW_007730953.1:80398-88749 GCF_000696425.1 Galeopterus variegatus | reverse complement strand
AAAAAAAAAAAAAAAAAAAAAAAAAAAAGAAAAAAAGAAACCATTTGAAGGTACATAACTTATTAATTAAGCTCACAGACAACCTCAGAATATTCCGATGTTGGGGCAGGAGAGGGAGTGAATAAATCACTTACTACCTTAGTATGAAGACGGAAGGACAAACCTACCAAGGCAACAACAAATACAACAACTGTATACGAGATATGCAATATTAAAAGATGTAACTTGAAACAACAAAATGTCAAAAGGTGGCGGGGGGGGGGATGAAAATTCTTCTGCTTTCTTAGATATCAAAGTTAACCCGTTTATGGTGCTTATAACAAAATACCTGAAACTTGGTGACTTATAAAGAAAAATTAAATATATTGCTAACAGTTTCTGAGACTGAGAAGTCCAAAGTCCATCTGGTGGTGGAAACAGTGACCCACATTCGGGTCTCACATTGCAAGATGGTGGAAGCAGAGTGAGCAGAGAGCAAGAAGGAGAGAGAGCAGAGAGAGCACAGAAAGATTCTCCTCTTCTTTTAAGGCCCTCAGAATCACGTACCTGACCACCATTTTTAGTCCATTCATTACTACACGGTGCTACAATCCAATCACCTCTTTAAGGCTCCACCTTTCAATCACCATAATAGGATTTCCCACCCTCTTAACAGTCACAGTGGGGACTAAGTTTCTAATACATAAAACTTGGGGGACACAATTCAAGCTTCAATGAGATTTAGAGGGACATAATGCAATCCACTACATTTGTTATTGGTCTAAAATAATCTGTATACAGTGCTAGAGAAAACCACTGCATCACAAAGGAAGACAGTAAGATCAGAAATAAGAAAAAAAGATCAAAAAAACAATCAGAAAAAAGTAAGAAAATTGCAAGAACCAGTTCCTATATATCAATAGTAACCCTAAATGTAAATGGATTAAATGTCCAATTACAAGACACAGAGTGACTCAATAGATTATAAAACAAGAAACAGCAATATGCTGCCTACAAGAAACTCACTTAGCAAATAAAGAAATACACTGGCTGGGGCCAGCCCGTGGCTCACTCGAGAGAGTGCGCCACTGGGAGTGCAGCGGCGCTCATGCTGCGGGTTTGGATCCTATATAGGGATGGCCGGTGCGCTCACTGGCTGAGTGTGGTGCGGGCGACACCAAGCCAAGGGTTGTGATCCCCTTACTGGTCACGAAAAAGACAAAAAAAAGACAAAAAAAAAAAAAAAAAGAAAGAAATACACTGGCTGAAAGTGAAGGGGTGGGAAAATATATTTCATGCAAATGGAAACCAAAAAAGAGCAGGAGTGGCTATACTTATATCAGATAAAATAGACTTCAAGCCAAGAAAAGTTAGAAAAGATAAGGAGGGTTATTATATAATGATAAAGGGATCAATTCAACAAGAGAATGTAACAATTCTAAATATACATGTGTGTGCATAAGTGTGTGTGTGTTGTGTGTGTGTGTGTAGAACAACCAGTTATATAAGGCAAAAAAAAAAAAAAAAAAAAAAAAAAAAAAAAAAAAAAGAAAGAAATACACTGGCTGAAAGTGAAGGGGTGGGAAAATATATTTCATGCAAATGGAAACCAAAAAAGAGCAGGAGTGGCTATACTTATATCAGATAAAATAGACTTCAAGCCAAGAAAAGTTAGAAAAGATAAGGAGGGTTATTATATAATGATAAAGGGATCAATTCAACAAGAGAATGTAACAATTCTAAATATACATGTGTGTGCATAAGTGTGTGTGTGTTGTGTGTGTGTGTGTAGAACAACCAGTTATATAAGGCAATTACTAATAGACCTAATGGAAGAAAAATAGACTACAACACAATAATAGTTGGGGACTTTAACACCCTACTTTCAGCAAAGGACAGATCATCCACACAGGAAATTAACCAGGAAACATCAGCATTAATCTCTACTAGGCTGATTTGACCTAACAGACATACATACGACATTTCATACAACAGCTGCAGAATACACATTTTTCTCAACTACACATGGAATACTCTCTAGAATAGACCATATGTTAGGTTGCAAAACAAGCCTCAACAAATTTTTAAAAATTGTAGTCATATCAACTACCTTGTCTGACCACAATGTAATAAAACTAGATGTCAACAACAAAAGGGATGCTAGAAACCATGCACATACATGGACATTAAACAATGTGCTCATAAACAATGAATGGATCAAAGGTAAAATCAAAAAGGAAATTAAAAACCCCTGCAGACAAATGAAAATGAAAAAACAACATACCAGAAACTATGGGATTCAGTGAAACCAGTTCTAAGAGGGAAGTTTATAGCAATAAATGCCTATAGCAAAAAAGAAGAAAGATTTCAAAAAACCTAACATTATACATCAAGGAACTAGAAAAACAAGAACAAACCAAACCCAAAATCAGTAGAAGGAGAGAAATAACAAAGATCAGAGCACAAATAAATAAATTAGAGATTTAAAACAATACAAAAGAAACAAAGAGTTTTTTTTTTTTGGAAAGAAAATCAAAATTGATAAATCTTTAACTTGACTAGCAAAGAAAAAAGAGAGAAGACAAATAAATAAAATCAGAAATAAAAAAGGAGACATTACAACTGATACCACAGAAATACAAAGGATCATTAAAAAAAAAAAAAAAAACAAACTACTGTTAAAAACCATATGCAAACAAACTGGAAAACCTAGAAGAAATAGGTGATCTCCAAATGTCTACAACTTAACAAGGTTGAATCATGAAGAACTAGAAAACCTAAACAGACCAATAATGAGTAAAGAGATTGAACCAGTAATAAAAAGTCTCCCAACAAAGAAAACTCTAGGACCAGGTGGCTTTACTACTGAATTCTACGAAACATTTGAAGAAGAACTAATACCAATTCTTCTCAAACTCTCCCCCCAAAATTGAAGAGGAGGTAATACTTCCAAACTCATTCTAAGAGGCCAACATTAACCTTATACTAAAACCAGAAAAAGACACAACAACAACAAAAAAGAAAACTACCGACCAATATCTCCAATGAACACAGATGTGAAGATCCTCAACAAAATATTAGCAAACAGAACCCTACAACACATTAAAAAGATCATTTGCAATGATCAAATGGGATTCATCTCAAGGATGCATACACAAAGCAATAGTTTTGTAGTTTTGGAAAGTTTCCACTAGATGACGTTACTATAAAGCAAAGACCTTAGTCCCTACAGATATTTAAACTTGATATACCAGGCTTTTATAAGAGAAAATTGAAAGTAAACCTCAAACCAGTTCAGTTGCTACATTTAGCAAAAAACAAATAACGCAATTAAAAAGTGGGCAAAGCAATCAGGATGACTCTTCCCACATCTATATTGACAGCCTATTCTTTTTTCTTAAAAGTATTTGTTAATGCTTGCTTATCTCCTCTATTTTTTGAAAATAATATATGTAAGAATTACTCATATTTCTTTTATTTCTGGAAGTCCTCTAAGTCATATTAGAGTGTGCAATTAGTTTTTGTGGAGTGAATAAATCTACACACATATTTAAGCAGGGTTTTGAAAAGTGCATTTATTTCAAGGTAAAAATGTACCCATAGTGAAACAAAAGCTTTCTCTGCCATTAAAAAAAACAAGAAAGAAAGAAAGAAAAAAAAAGTGGGCAGTGGGCAAAGGACCTGAATAGACTTTTCTCAAAAGAAGACATACAAATGGCCAATAGCCACATGATAAAATGCTCAACATCAATAATTATTAGGGAAATGCAAGTTAAAACCACAATGAGATATCATCTAAGCTCAGTTAGAATGGCTATTATCAACAAGAAAAAAACAAAAAACAAAAAACAAAAAAACCAAATGCTGGCTATGAAAGATTTGGAGAAATGTAGGATATGGAGAAAGGAATCTTCCGCATTGTTGGTGGGAATGTAAATTGGTACAGACATTGTGGAAAACAGTCTGAAGGTTCCTCAGGGAATTAAAAATAGATCTACATCCCACTCCTGGGTATATAGCCAAGGGAATTGAAATCAATATATGAAAAAGACACCTGCATTCCCACGTTCATTGCAACACTATTCACAATAGCCAAGAGATGGAATCAACCTAAATGCTTATCAATAAATGAATGGATAAAAAAAAAACTGTTGTATATATACACATGGAATACTATTCAGCTACAAAAAGAAATAATATCCTATCATTTGCAGCAACATGGATGGAACTGGAAACCATCACGTTAAGTGAAGTTAGTCAGGCACAGAAAGACAAATACCACATGGTCTCACTCATATGTGGAATGTGTAAAAATTAAAAAAAAAAAAAAAAGGTTCTTATAGAAGTGGAGAATAGGATAATGGTTACCAGAGACTGGAAGCAGAGCCAGGGAGAGAACAAGTATGGACTAATGGGTACAAAACTATGCTATGTACCCTAAGTGAATCATTGTGCAATATATACATGTATTGAAACAACACACTGTACCCCACAAAAATAAATACAAATTAAAAAAAATATATTAAATCCACCAGTTAATAACTTAAAAAACAAAGAGCAAATAAACCTACTACAAGTCCATTAATATATTTAAATATGAAACTAAATGGTTATCATCACACTCTCTGGTTCTGATTCCTTTCAGGTGTTTACTAGAGTTTTCTAGTTCAAGTGTTAGCATAAATTAGGGAATAACAAATAGGTCCTGTTAAGTCTTAAGGATTCAAGAGAGAAATTTGGATGAGGACTAAAAACACTCAGCATGGAAAGTTTTTAATGTCTCCCTTACCCTCTGTTTGTTGCTCAACACTTACTATCTTACTTTTTTATCTGTCTCTGATATGTTCCCTTCTGTAGGGTAATTAAATTACATTTTTATTACCAATCCACAGCTGTGTTTTACCTGTGGCAAAATACTTTATTCTGGATATTTTATTCACTAGACTTTCAATTTTGATTCTGCCCGATATGTATTACTTACCACTGTTTCCATCTCTATCAGTTAGTTGAAAATAAGAAAAACATGATGTATCATACAATTTTGATATTTAATAATTAAAATATGAGGAAATATCATTTTTTTAGGTTCAAGAGTCTCTGAAATCCCATTAGGAAACTTTCTTTTGTCTGACTAATGATGTGTAAGAACAGTGAGAGTTACGGGTGATGGTTCCTCTTGGAAGAAATCAATTACTGTCTCATCTACTCTCCCCTGTGGGAACAGAATGAATGGTAATACAATTCCAGTTGGCGTGACACCTTGCAGAATGCCTCCCTTTTATGGCTAACGTTTGAAAATGGTTCAAATCAAAGAAGGCACTAAATCTGTTGTTTACCTTTTTTTCCGTCTCTTCCATTTTTTCACTAGGTCACAGAAGCAATGCAAACTATGCTGGATTAATATGATTCAGTTATGTACTCTGCAATATTTAATTTACCTTGACTGTAAGAATTTCAGAAACATATAAATTATTTTTTGTTTTCTAGCTGATTTAAAATCCAATATGATAACTATGAAGTGAACAAAATTTTTAAAATTTGTGTGAAATTTTTGAATCTTTAGCAAATGGGGGTGGTGAAGACGAAGGGAGATGACAAATTAGTATCTTTTATTCTTTAATCATTGCATCAGCCAACAACCTGTCTCCCCCAGACTTGGCTGCAGACTGATGCTATCACCTTCTTGAATTTGTGAAAACCATAAATAATCTAGGGACTGTGTCTTTTGGCACAAGAAATCCTAAAACAATAGTGAGAAGGGGCATTAAAAATTCTCTTACTGTTTAGTGTAGGTCCATTTCAAGCAAGCTATCACCTACTTATTTCTGGCCAAGAATGTCTATCTGTTCTGAAGAAATGATGTTCCTTTAAGTTCCGTGAAGCTTCCTGCTAAACTTCGTGTGGTATTTAAAACCAACCCAAGATGAAGTAAAAAACTAAAAGAGCTTTATACACTAGATAAGTAAATGGGTAAACGAGAGTTTCAATACAAAAAGAAGTTCTGAAGATTAGGTAAACTTGAGACTAATTACATTGCTGAATAAAGTCATGCAAACTTAATTATAATAAATGAGACTGTTGCAAGCCACCAGTTTGAAACCTCTGGATCAATATGTTTTAAGGTACTGTCTTCGTCTGTTCAGGCTGTTATAACAGAATATAGTAGACTGGGTGGCTTATAAACAACAGAGACTTAATTCTCACAGCTCTGGAGGCTAAGAAGTCCAAGTCCAAGGCACTGGCAGATTTGGTGTCTGGTGAGGGCTATCTTCTTACTGTCTCCTCAGATGGCAGAAGAGGCAAGGGAGCTCTCTGAGGTCTTTTTTTATAAGGGCACTAAACTCATTCATGAAGGCTCCACTTTTCTGTCCTGATCCCCTCCCAAAAAAACCTTTCTCCAAATATTTTCACCCTGGGAATCAGGATTCAACATATAAATTTTGAAGGGACAACAAACATTCAAGTTATTACAGGTACATTCTAAGAAACACTTATCTTAAAAGATGCCATAGGAAAAAAAAAACTTCCATAATCATAAGCATTGGAGAAACTTTGTACGTATCTCCCCTTGGCAGATTTGTAATGTATGTCAACACAATACAGCAGTGGTCTCCAAATGTTGTGTGTCCATATCATAGGGTACACAGATGATTCAGTAGTGGGTAGGAAGGAAACATGAGAAAGATTTTTGTGTTTATTTTATAACCTTTTCTTTTTTTTATTTCTGCATATTTTATAATGTATATAGTGTTAACACAATAGTTCAATTATTAATTTACACATGAACACATGTACACATAAATTAAACAAACTCATGGAAAGACTTGTTTTAATTCTATTTTTCCAAGAACTTTTTCAAGTAACCTAGTATTTATTGGAGATCTCTGCTCAAAATGGTTATTGATGAAGTGTATGAAGAAAAAATGTTCAGACTTCTTCATTTAAGGATCTTAGAATTTTTTCAGTAAAGCAACATTATTTTAAGCTTATATCACTATGGGCAACTTTATGTATATGTATGTAACATCAATTATGATCTAATGAAATACTCTGTGAAACACTGTTTTGTAAGCCAGATGCTTATTTTCCAGATAGTGTGCCTGCTTTTACTGGATCTGCTAACAGGGAAATGATAATGACCTGAATTTTAGAGTGTGATTTGCAAATTTAATTATTCCTGGAAAGTCATAACTGGAAAGCACAGAGCTAAAGCAAAAGTATCAGGAACTGGGATTTTCACCTTACTTGCAAGCTAAGTAATTAGCCCATTATACTCTAATGGATGGTAATAGAAGACATGAGATTCCTGGGTCAGAGATCAATGACAGCCTAAGTGGTACTCAGAGTATTAGTATTTATTATTATTGTTGTTGTTGTTATTGTTGTTGTTAGTTCCCCAAGCCCCACATCTCGCAGGGAGACTAGAAGAGGAGATGACACTTATACACTGCTTACAAGTGAACTGGGGTGGGATATGGTGGGAGCCTTTCTACCCTGAACTAGCAGTTGCTCATGCATCCAGGATGGCAAGAGACCATGTACAGGTGGGAGAAAGCCCCTAACTCACCCCTGATCCAGGTACTGAGTGTATCAAGGCACACATGGGAGTTTAAGGACCCTGGGTATGACCCATTCACAATGGTTGAGGCAGCAGGCCTGTGGGAAGGGAGGATAATGAGCTTGACTTCCCAGAGCCCACCCCAGACAGGGTGCAGTATGTCAGTATAGCAGCTGTCAGGAAGGGGACCCCAGTATGCCTTGAGTCACAGGGTGGAGCCCCCAGGTGTATACGAGTCTGCACTTGCCCCATGAGTATCCCAGTTCCCAAGGAAGCACTCCCTCCACTGCCACTCCCCCTCTTCTGCCTTCCAGCCTTCCTTAGTCTAGGCTGCACTGTCTATTCTCACCAGCATGAGGCACCTACATGGGGATTAGCTGCAGAATACAATATGCATGATTTTAGTATTTCTTTAAAGGAATTAGTACTCATATTTCCAGTTACGACTGGCAATGTACAACATAAAGATGAATGATTAAATTTGTGCTAATAATTTAATATTTTAATTTTTCTTTGCTTAGAGCAACATTTGTTATTTAAATAACAAATAAAACATGATGGAAAGTTCAGAGACAGCAGAAGAAAAGAAGAGTTTACATAAACTACTTTTTTTTTTTTGCAATTTTATTTTATTTTTTATTATTTTTTTTTCATTAAATTTTTATTTTGTCAATATACACTGTATATGATTATTATGGCCCATCACCGACACCTCCCTCCCTCCTCCCTCTCTCCCCTCCCCCCCAAGAATGTCCTTTCCGTTTGCTTGTTGTAACAACTTCATAAAAGTATAGTTGTTATATCTTCTTCCCCA
>NW_007730953.1:62502-80056 GCF_000696425.1 Galeopterus variegatus | reverse complement strand
TTCAGCACAGTAGCAGGATACAAAATCAACACACAAAATGCTCAACATCACTCAGCATCCGGGAAATGCAAATCAAAACCACACTGAGATACCATCTCACCCCAGTTAGGATGGCAAAAATCCAAAAGACGCTGAAAGATAAATGCTGGCGTGGTTGCGGAGAAAAAGGAACTCTCATACATTAACTACTTTTAATACTTTTTTTCCTGCATTTTCAACAAGGAACCCTGCATTTTCATTTTGCACTTGGCCTCAGCAATTTATGCAGCTACCCCTGCTCACACAGATATCTCTGTTTCAACTCACCCCATGCCCTTCACCTCAGAATTTGTTGAACTGGGAAACTATTAGAGAAGATACTGATATTCTGCATCCAGACCATACTCTGTTCTTTCCACTTTTTACAAAAGAAAAAGAGATCCTGCTTTTATCCTGATCCAACCTATTGCCTTATGTTCTACAGCCTTCACTTTTGTTCTTGGGGACCGTACACTAGCAATTATACTTTCCCTTACCTGAATCATCACAGCTTCATTATTTCATTTCTTCTGCATGATTCCCATTAATACACAACAATGTTTTAGTATCATGTGCTTTTAGCTTTAATGTATACAAACAACAACAATCACATACACAACAAGAAAACCCCGTGGCCCCACAACCCTGCTTTAGATACCTTTCCATTTCTTTATTGTCTTTCACAGAAAAAAATTCTCAAGAGTTGTGCACACTTACAGTCTCCTCGTGTTCTCCTAAAATTCATTCATCTTTCCACTCCACTCCGGATATTGTCCATACACATCCACTGAAATTGCTTATAAAATTACCAAACAATCCTTTTAATGCCAAATTCAATGCTTACTTAATACACCATAATACCTGAATTTTCAGCAACATTTAACATAGTTGTGCATTCCCTTCTTAGAATTCCTGGTGTCTGTGCCTGCTCGGTCACCTCTCTGTTCATCTACCTTGTTGACTACTTATCAGTCTTTCTTTTCTGACTCCTTCTCTGCTATCAAAACTCTGAATGTTGGAATACACCCCAAATTTAGCAGTTGTCTCTTTTATCTTCTCTATGCACCCTCCCTAGGGTACCTCAGGGTATCATATATGTGTGTATACATGTGTGTGTGTAATATAAAAGTGCATGTGTGTGTATGTGTGTGTGTGTGTACTGGCTATATGGATTCAGTTTGCATCTCCAGATTATATATCCACCTGCCCCACCTCAGATGTCTAACAAGCATTTCAGAATTAAGATGGCCAAAATGCAACTCTTGATTGCTCTCAAGTGTGCTGTGCTCTGTTTTTTCGACCTTAGTAAATGATATTGTCATCTAATCAGTTACTCAACCCCTTGTTTTATCTTCCCTTTATCTTTCACTTGCTGTCCATCAGCTAGTACTATTTGTCAAGCCTATAAATCTAGTTGGAATCTCTTTTCCATCTTCTTGGACACTATCTCAGTCTAAGCTACCAATATCTTCTGCTGGCAATTGATTTGTGGCTAGTCTCATTTCCACACTTTTCCCTCTGCACACCTAACAATGATCCGAGTGATTTTTTAATAAACATAAATCAGAGTATGCTAGTCTTCAATTCATAAAATGAGTACCATGGCTTATAAGATCACAGATTACTTGGGACCTGACTACATTTGCACATCCTATATTATTTTCTCCCATGTGTGCACATGCCGGCCTCTTCTCACAGGCCACAGAGTTCATTTTCTTGGTGGTAGGCACCCTCCAGAACTGGCTGGAACCCAAAACAGTGCTTGGAATATAGTATTCTAGATGTTAAGGAAATAAATTTATTATTTATGTACCTATCTATCCTTTTGTTTTTCAATATGAGCATATTAAGCCCCTACTATATTATTATTTGAAGATAAATTTTAGAATTTTCATATTTGGAAAATACCACAGAAAACTCTATGAAACACACTTTCATATCTAACAGTCTCTGTTTTTAAAGTTGTTCATTTCTTCCCCTTGAACAGAAACACTTATTACTTTAATGTTGTGGTTTGATTGTTTCCTTTAGACTATTAGTGTAATTGATTGGTAGAATCATGGTTGTGGGAAACCATATAGCTTAATGGGATTCTTGAGGACCAGGAATTAAAATTCATCCTGACTTTATGTGTCTATTATTTTTGACCCTGTACACATCCTTATCTGGAGAATAGCATTGCTACAATATCTATATCAGGGACGAGCAACTTTATGAAGCAGGGTATCATGTAGCTCTAGCCTACTTCTGGTAAAGAGGCTAGAAGCACCAGGGCTCTCACATTTTCATCTGTTCTTTTACATTTTGGAGATTCCATGGTATTAAAACATTTCCTTTGTGTGAATTTGTATACCCTGTAAAGGAGCATTCAGTTACATCAATAATATTGCCAAATTATCTATTGATTAGGAGCAGCAAAAGAATAAGTAGAGAGCAGTAGAATTTTGCACCTTGGTATATACTTCAGAAGCTGACTGAGGAAGGTTATGCCTCACTGTGAAGCACAGTGGGCAGACTCTCTTTTTCTTCTTTTTCTGCCGAGCATATGTACTAAATCCATTCATCTTCAAGTCTCAGTTACCTCTGAGTTACCTTTGAAGCCTTCCCAGATTACTCAGGCAGCAAATTTCCTTATCACTGTGCTTATTGTACTGTCCTGGTTTTTTACTTGTCAGTATCCCCCATTCCCTGATAAACTCTGTGAGAGCAGGAACTGGAAACACCCGGAGTATGGTTATTTCCCTACTGAATTAAATGAATGAATGGATAGATAGATAACACTGGGTGAATGAATGACTTTAATATTGGACACAACAGTTCATTATCATCAGAATAACAGCATGAAAGAATAGCAAGAAGCTATGAGAAACTTTCTCTAATGTTTGACTTATCTTATTTGAATTATAGAAAGTTTTTTTTTTGTCTTTTTTGTGACTTGTAAGGGGATTGCAACCCTTGGCTTGGTGCTTAAAAAACCAGGGTAGATGCATGTTGTATTATTTGTATCCTTGAATGAGGCAGTTTGCTATAGTAAAACAGATGAACGTTTCGACAGTGAAGAAAAGAAAAAAAGAGAGAGGGAAAAAAATCACCTCATCATGAAATCCTGACCTCACCTCTTACTCTGTGTTTATGGTTATGGCTGATAAAATTAGGAAAATAATACTGACTTGAAACATAGGTATGAGGTTAGCAATTTTAACAAAATATTAGCCATTCAATTAATGGTAGATATTATTATTATTTCTTTGTACCCTTTGGATGGCAATTTGCAAAAGTTTTACAACAGAATTAAATAGTGAGACTTTTTGTCATTCTTCTTCCAGGATTTGAAAATCCATACTTAATGATAAAGCAATAATTTAGAATAGTTTCAGTAAATTACCAATCACCAAGTATTTGCATATCCAAATATCCTCTCGTAGTAGGATAATTTTTTTTCTCATATCAGACTTCTAAGTTTAAGCTCCAAGGACTTGAAATTAGAATTTGTAGTTGCAGAGGGAGTCAACATGTCACCACTAAAATTTTATTTAGAAAGATACCTAAATAAAATAGGAGGCTATTGCTCTTCTTAAAAATCACAAAAGTGTCCAAATAGTAACTATTGCAGACATTAACTTATTTTAACCCCTGCCTACCTCCTTGACTATATCCTTGTAGTAAACATGATATGCTGCACTCGTTACATGTCTTTTTCTAATCCCATTTCTGCCATCTCAATCTGTGATCAAAAATTATGCTGTATGACATAATCTGTTTTGAAAAAAATGAGAAACTGATGGATTCTATCCATATGTGCACAATTATCCCCCCAGAATTAGATCTTATATACTTACTTGTAATATCTTATATATTAGGGCAAACTGTAGATTTAAAACAAGACTAGGCTTATATTTTGTGAAGGGGAAATGGTTATTATGCTTTTATTTTTTAAAATGGCTTTTTGGAAATGAATCACTACTTCAAACACAGAATAAGTTAGAAATGAGCAGAAGTTATTACCCTCTGAAAGTTAAGTGGTTATTTTGGTCCAGTTCCTAGTTTCCCCATGGACTAGTGCCCAGCCTCAACAATTACACTTAATTTAGCACTGCTGATGAAAGCCTTCCCTGAAAGGGGACACTTGAATAGTCTCTGGGGTCTAGTACTGAAGAAACATCCTAACTCAGGGATGAAGTGCAGCTGAAAATTTTTCTTGTACCCTTTTGTTAATTTCATAATGCATGACCTTTTCAATTCAATTCAGTTAGATGAAATAAATATGTCTGTACCAATCATGTGCAAAGTACACAGAAATTAGTAAGCATTAAAAAGTACTATTCGGAGGACACTGACGTGTAGGCTTAGCTTATTTTTTTGTTTTGTTTTTAAAATGCTATAGTTATAGTGGTTAAAAAAGATACACATATATACATATATCCACACACACACACACACACACACACACATATATTTTAACCACTATAAACCACTTGTAGTAAACATATACACATATATCTCCACACACACACACATATCCACGCTTACCAAAATTTTTCTCCATATGATGTAGGTTGCGTTGCAGTTGAATTTAATCAGAAAGAATTGAGTCTTAACTTAGTCACTGATATGTTAATACTGGTTTTTAAAATCTGCCAGGATCAAGTATTTCTTTGATAAACTGTACCTACTTGTATTTATCAAACTTGAACAAAGATAACTGGGAATAACTCAATAAGCACAGTGTGGGGAAAATTAGAAATCAAACATTATTTCAGGAGTTAACATGGACACCATTATTACTAAACATTCTCTATGTCAGTCTAATTTAGCCAGGAATACCTGACAACTCCCCTCTTCTGTCCTCCCTCCTGCATCCCTTCACCCCTTTAAAAAGCTGGTAATCAGTCATCAAATCTGTGATCCAGCCAATCCATGCTTCAGAGTCTGGATTCTTAATTCACGGCTGTGTGTGTGTGTCTGTGTGTGTGTTTCAGTCTTTGTTGATTTTATTGGCTGAATTGATAATGGCTACTTGCAATGTCTTTGGTCATGTTATTGTGTGTGTTGAAGTCTCTCAGGCACCTTCTACAACTTATATTCAAGCCATAATCACTCCTTAGCTTGCTGACCTAATTGCAAATCTTTGCAGAAATGTTTGCAGATAGGTTTTGTCATTTTCTTTCTTCTCTCGTTGCTGTTTTTCACTTGTTCATGTTCATCTAATTTTTCTCCAGTTGTTCATATCCATATTAGGGCTGACACCCTGAGAGCTATTCTTTTCTACTCTCTGAACGAAGAGGGAAGATTTATCCAAATTTGAAGAAAATCCGTCACTGATGTAGTAAAGATCTGGCTTTATGGAATATTGCTAGGGAGTATTCTTGTTGTAAAACAGGTATTGTTTTCTGATAATTTTTCTTTTACTTGTCCTCCCTCCCTCCCTCCCTCCCTTCCTTTCTCTTTTTTACTTCTTAATTTAAAAAGGACATGATAATTGTAAAAAAAAATTGAATATAAAAAGTATAAATGAGAAAATAAAAATCATCCATTGCTCAACTCTTACAAAGAAACTCTGTTAACTTTTTGCTAAATTGCCTTTTGATCTTTTCTGTGTAAGTGCTACTTTGTATATATCTTAAAACATTTAAATAATATGTATCTGCACATACAAGGGGTATTCAAAAGTTCATGAAAAGATTAATATTACTTTTTAATAACATTTTTTCATGAACTTTTTGATATACTCTTGTACATGTACTTATATATACATACACATATATTTGCATAGTTGGGATCATAGTGTACAAGTTTTTATCCGGTTATCTCACTTGTTATATTGTGAATAATTGCTGTGACATTATATCTCCTTTATAAACATGATTTTAAAAACTTCTTTACTGTAAAATGAAACATGTTAATTGTAGAAGCATGGTAACTATGGACAAGTGTAAAGAAAGAAATTCAGTGGTCACATCATCCAGATATATCCTTCATAGTTAACACTTTCTTTTATTTCCTTCTAGACTTCTGTATACATGTCTAGAATGTTTAAAAAATAAGTACTCGTACAAAAGCAATTTCTGGTAATGGATATGCTGCCAGTATGAATCTTACCATCACATCATGGGCAGGAGGGGTGACAATCAGCTTTGGATCTCATGAATATTCATAAAAACAAATAAATAAATAAAATAAGTACTAGTATCATACTGTACAAACTGTTTTGTAACTAACTCCTAAATTTAATATATTTTAAATATTTCCCTGTGATTTTTTGACACAAACATCAATTTAAATAACTGCATAATATGTTGTATATTTCCTTTTTTTTTTTTTGTCATTTTTTGTGACCGGTAAGGGGATCGCAACCCTTGGCTTGGTGTCGCTCGCACCGCACTCAGCCAGTGAGTGCACCGGCCATCCCTATATAGGATCTGAACCCGCGGGCAGGAGCACCACTGCACTCCCAGTGCTGCACTCTCCCAAGTGCGCCACGGGGTCAGCCCTATGTTGTATATTTCAAGACAGCAGAAACAGGATTTTGAGTTCTGCCAATTACATGTACTGAAACATCACACTGGACCCCATAAATATGTACAATTAATATGTGTCAACTAAAAACAAATTAATTAAAAAATAAACAACTGCATATTAATATAATCCTTTATTTTTAAACTTTTCTGTCAAACAAGCCAAAGTATCCATGATTAAATATTCTATTCATTCACTAGCAGAAACACTGTCTTGCAGATCTTAACCTTTTCCTGTTGGCTGTGAGTTTTATGAGGTCCAGAAGAAAAAGGAGGTAAGAAATTTAAAATAGATCTCTACACTTTTCCATCTTATCTATTTGGAATTCAGCATTGTATTATAATATCTTATTGCCATTATTGGTATTGCAATATTTGTTGAGCCATAAGAGTATTAAATTATTTATGAATTAGCTGTTGATATTGATTCAGTATCGTAGTTTTATACCTTTCCCCATAAATAGAACCCCTATTCATAGAGCTTTGGAGACCGTGTATAAACAATATCAGAGTTGACTGACAAATTGTAACAAAGTATAATGTAGATTATGTGTTTAGAGGGAGAAGAGTAGCTGGCAGGGGATGGGGTGGAATGAGGAGGGGTGAGGCTTGGGGTGTGAAGAACACATAACAAGGGATGGTGCAGTACCCGAGGAATGCAGTGATGGGTTGTCATCACCCTTAAGGCTGACCCTTGAAAGGGTTTGTAGCAGGAGCAAATCTAGGTTTAGTGGAGATTGAGTCATATCATTTTGTGTGCCCTCATTAAGAAAAAAGATCACAAGTTTAAGTTGCAAAATTGGATAGAAAAGTGAATATTTATTTAAAATAAAAATCATAACAAGTTACAAGTTATAAAATGCTAAAATATACTATAATCATCACAAAATCCAGAATAATAACTTAATATATTCATTAATTAAAGGCCTGACAGACATCTATAATCATTTTTGCTACATTTTTACTAGCATACTCTTTGATTGCTTTTTCATATGATAAACATTTTTGTAATATTATCTTCTCTGGAGAATAGAAAGGTAATTACATCTTTACCTTTAGCAAGGTTGGTCTGAAATAGTTCTTTATTATTGATAGTTTAGAAAAGTTTCTTTCTGCTTCATAACTTATCACTGATAATGTCATGCAGTATTTCAGAATTACCAACTTTGGAAAAACCACTTTGAATTATCTTTCAAGTGTGAACAGGAAATTTAAAGTTTCTTTTGTGCAATGACTAATCTTAAATACTCCTTAAATTCATGACATTCATAAACCGCTCTGCCATCAGAGTCACCAGTGCCCTTGTTCTAGCATATTATGTGACCTTCATTGATGCAAGTTTTCATGTCAAATCAGCCAAAAATTCAAATCTTTGCCAATAATTCATGCTTTCATTGCTTAGATTATTTGTAAAAATCCTCAAATCTGTTTATTATTTCTATTTAAAATTTCCCTCTTCCATTTCATGACTGCTTTGGCATCATCCAAAATTTTTCTATTGTTATAATTCACTTCTGCAAATTAGAATATGATTTGTTTATTTGTTTATTTATTTTTCATTTCATTGGGGAACAAAATTACATACAGTAAATGCAAAGATCTTAATTGAACAATTCAGAGTTTTAACAAACAAATATCCATGTAACCAACATCCTAATTGAGATATAGATCATTTCCATGAGCCCAGGCATTTCCCTTTTGTGCCTTTTCAGTCCATCTCCACCCCCATCTCCTTGAAGGCAACCATTCTACTAATTTCTGATACCAAAGATTAGTTTTGCCTGTTTTTATACTTCTTCTAAATGTTATACAATATTTTCTCTTTTGTCCATTATTTCTTTTACTCAAAATAGTTTTTCAGAGTCATCTAGTTTCTTGCATGTAACAAAAAATTATTTGTTTTAATTAATGAGTAGAATTACATTGTATATGACAATTTGTTTATGTATCTTCTTTTGGTGGGAATCCAGTTTGTTTTTACTTATGAGCCATTATGACTATATTAATTAAATTATTCCAGCACTATTTGTTGAAAAGACTTTTCCCCATTGAATGGACTTTGTCTTTTAGGTAAACAATGGCCATTTATAAATTATTTGTCACTCATACAATTCTACTCTGTCTTGATTATTTTAGATTATATAGAGAGTAGAATTACTATAAATATTCTTGTATAAATATTTTTGTAGATGTATTTTTAATTTCTCTTTGGTAAAATAAGTAGAATTCCTCTGTCATAAGATAGGCATACGTATAACTTTATAAGAAAATAACAAACAATATTTCAAAATGATTGTGCCATTTTTCACTGCTAATTTTCATCAACCTTGGCTATTGTCAGTCTTAAATTTTTTATTCTAGTTGATGAATCTTTTTGTGTTTAATTCGCATTTTTCTTATCCCTAATGACTTTCATTTAGCTGATGATTAATGATGTTGAGCACATTTTAATATCTTTTTTTATCAATTTCTGTATCTTCTTATATGAAGTATCTGTTTAAATCTTTTGAATATTTATTTTTCACTTTTTTTATAAGAGCTTTATATATTAGTTCTTTCTTAGTATATGTATTGAACATATATGTTTCCTAATTTCTGACTTACTTTTCATTTTTTTAGTAATGGTTTTTGAAGAAAAAAGCTATTAATTTTTATGAAATCCAATGGATCATTATCTTCTTCTTGGTCTAGGAAATTTTTACTTTCTGCATCTCTTTCTTGCATCAAACATCTAGTGTATTCTATTGGGTTCTATTGTAGCTTAAAAGATTTTGTTTTTAGGTTTCTGTCTATGATCCTGGTTGAATTAGTATTTTTTTTTTGTATGGTGTCAGGAAGAGGCTCAGATTAATTTTATTCTAAAAGTTATAAAGTTATGAAATAACTTTTTGTTGAAAACTACTTTGTTTTTCCCATTGAATTGTTTGTTGTCTGTGTAAACCCATTTCTGTAATCTCTGTTTCATCCCATTCATTTATTTATTTGTCATGCACCACTTACACTTACTGTACACTATCTTGATTGCTATAGATTCATAGAAAAATTAAAGTTAATTTTATGTGTCAACTTGAATGTGCTAAGGAATACCCAGGTAGCTGATAATATATAATTTCTGGGTGTGTCTATAAAGATGTTTCCAGAAGAGATTAGCATTTGAGTCAGTAGACTGAGTAAAGAAGATCACCTTCACCAATGTGGGTGCACATCATCCAATCCCTTGAGGGTCCAGATAGAACCAAAATGTGGAGGAAGGGAGAATTCGCTTTCTCTCCTTGAGCTGAGACAGCTTTATCTTCCTCTGCCCTCAAACATCAGAGCTCCAGACTCTCAGGTCTTTGGATTCCAGAACTTATACCAGTGTGCCCCATTCCCCCATGCCTCCCATTTCTTAGGACTTTATCCTCAGTTATACCATTGACTCCCCTGGTTCTCAGGGTTTCAGACTCAGACTGAATTTTGCCAGGGGCTTTCCTGGTTCTCCAGCTTCCAGTCAGCATATTGTACAACTTCTTGGCCTCCATTCACAAAATGAATCCAGATGTGTGTATATCTATATCTATATCTATATCTATATACATCTCATAATTTCTGATTTTTTGGAGAACACTAAGACATCAAGTAGTATGAGCCTTCAACTTTATTACAATTACCTTATCAATTTTGGGGAAGATAAAAAAACTCTTCTAGGATACTAATTGAGATTACACTAAATCTAAGTAGTATTTAGAGGAAAATTTACAGTTTTACAATACTGAGCACTTTAGTTAATAACTAGATATTAACAAATATAATATATTTCTGAATTTATTAGTTTTTCATATGTTTATATATTATATATATATTAGATGTATTAGTTTCTAGTTAGGTATAAAATTGCTACACATCTATTATTAATGTATCCTGTATATTTTGTGTTTTTATTATAAATGTTATTGTTTTAAATTTAATTTCATTTTTGATATTTTACTGGGATTGTATAGAAAAACAAATAAAATTTTTATATTGACTTTACATCTGACAAACATGCTAACACATTTGTTCTACTATTATTTTTCAGTTTTCTTATGATTTTCTATGGAAACAATTAAGTTGTCTTAATAAAGGCTGTTTTACTTTTTTTATTTTCGCTACAATGCTGAAAATAAGTGATGTGCATATTTTTGCCTTATTCTCTATTTTAGGGAAAAGCATGTAGCATTTTATCATTAAATATTATTTTAGCTGTAAGTTTTGCATAGATGCCATTTATCAGGTCAGAAATGCTCCCTTCTATTCTTTCTCAACTGTGAGTTTTTAAAATCATGAATTAATGTTGAATTTATCAAATAATTTTTCTGCATTGATTGAGAATATTATATAGCTTTTTTTCTTTATTCTTTTATTGCATACTGGGTTGAATAGTGCCCCTCAAAAATTCATTCCCACCTGAAACCTCAGAATGTTACCTTGTTTGGAAATAGAGTCTTTGTAGATGCAATCAAGTTAAAAGGATGTCATACTGGCTTATGGTGGGTCCTAATCCAAAAACCAGTGTCCTTATAAGAAAAGGGAAATTTTGACATAGAAACACATGAAGGAGAATGACACGTGAAAATAGAGCCAGAGATTGAAGTAATGCATTTACAAGCCAAGGGATGCCAAGAATTGCCAGCAACCACAAGAAGCAAGGACAGAAGCACGGGATGAATTCTCTCTTAGGGCTTTCAGTAATAGCCAACACTGCAACACTTTGGTTTTAGACTTCTAGCCTCCAGTACTTAGAAAGAACAAAGTTCTGTTGTTTTAGGCCACTCTGTTTTGGGAAATTGTTATCAGAACTCTAGAAAATTAATATAGATTTTGGTATTATTTTCCTTTTATATTATTCTTGTAGGTAAGTTTCCCTAAGAAGCAGATTCTGAGGTGGATAATTTCGTGCACTAATCCCATTCATAAGAGCTCTGCTGTCATAAACTACACCTCTCAAAGCCTCCATCTCTTAATACCAGCACATTAGTGATTAGATTTCAATATATGACTTTGGGGGTGGGATGGGGTACAAACATTTAGATGATAGGATTCTATCCCTGGCCTCTCAAAATTCATATCCTTGTCATATGCAAAGTACATTAATTTTAATTCAACATCTCCAAAAGTCTTAACTCATTTCAGCATTAACTTTAATCAGATAGGAGTGAGAATTAAAGTACAATTCATCCTGATGTAATTGCTCTCCAGTTGTACACCTGTGAAGTCACACAAGTTATGTGCTTCCAAAATACAATGGTGGAATAGGCATAGAGTAGACATTACCATTCCAAAAAGGGAGAAATAGGAAAGAAAAAAGGAGAAACAACAAGTCCTAAGTATGTCCAAAACCCAACAAAGCAAATAACATGAAATCTTAAGGCTTGATCATAATCTACTTTGACTCAATGTCCCTTCTGCCAGACACACTGGGACAGGGATTGAGCCACCAAGGCTCCAGGTGGCCTACACCCATGGTTTTGCTTGGTGCAGCCCATGTTGAAGTTCTCATGAGTTGGAGTCATATCTGTGGCTTTTCCAGGTTTGAACACATGCTGGTGGCTCTATTGGTCTGGGGTTGTCGGGGGTGGCTCCACTCCCATGGCTTCACTAGGCAATTCCCTAGTTGGGACTGGCTATGGTAGCCCTATCCTCACAGTGGCCCTTTGTCTGGCCCTCGGCATTGGATGGCTCCATTTTTGAAACCTAGATGTATTCTGCAAGCCAGTGGAGATGGCGGTGGCTGGATGCTGCCAAGTTTTAACACCAATGCCTCTGGAAGGGCATTCACTGTGGCCCACACTGCACTTGGATCCACCGGAAATGCAAACTGTGTGAGTGTGAATTCATGCCCTTGGGGGTGGCTGAAGAGTGATGCACCAGATTCAGAGAACAGAATCTTGAGGCAGTATTGGGCAGCGATCACCTTGGTCCCAATGGTGTCCCCAGTTGTTCCTTTGAAATCATCGATCCCCCTGGTCACTGGCCCTCTGCAATTTGAGAGGCAGCCCCAAGAATCTTAAAATGCCTTCAGAGTTACTCTTCCATTGTCTTGGACAATAGGTTCTGGCTTCTGTTTAGATGGCTAAATACTCTCCTTATCAGATTGTTGTTTGGTCACATCTTTGGGGTTCTTGTCTGAAAATACCTTCTCATTCCTTTGAATATGGATGGGCTGAGAATTTTACAGATTTTTAAAATCTACTTCCCTTTTGATCAAAAACTCCATCTTTAAATCATTTCTCTCTTCTTACATTTTACTATAAGTATCCAGGAGATGCCAAGCTGTACCTTCAACAATTTGCTTAGAGATTTCTTCAGCCAGATATCATATTTCATAGCTCACAAGTTCTACCTTCCACAAAGCACTAGAATAAAAACACAATTCAGCCAAGTTCTCTGTTATTTTTATAACAAGGATTGCCTGTCTTCTAGTTTACAATAACATGCTCCTCATTTCTATCTAAGACCTCATCAGAATGGCCTTTATTGTCCATATTTCTAACAACATTCTATACTCTCTATGAAGATTGAAGCTTTTTCTGTAGCTGCCTTCCTCTCCTTCTGAGTACTCATGAGAATCACCTATAACAGTTCACTCGCAGCAGTGTAGGTTTTTTCTAGCATACACCTCAACATACTCTCAGCTTCCACCTGTTACCTAGTTCCAAAGCTACCTCCACATTTTCAGGTATTTCTTACAGCAGTATCCCCCCTTTTAGATATCAATTTTTTTGTTTTAGTCCATTTACGCTGCTATAAAGAGTACCACTGACTAGATGGTTTAAAAACAAAAGTTTATTTCCTACAGTTCTTGAAGCTGGCATGTCCAAGATCAAGGTACTGGCAGCTTTAGTGTCTAGTGAAGGCTAACTTCCTGTCATAGATGGCATCTTCTCACTGTGTACTTTCATTATGGAAAGGCTGAATCAGCTTTCTGGAGACTCTTTTGTGAAAGGCACTAATTTTACTCATTAGATGATATGGTTTGAATGTGTCCCATCAAAAAAGCATGCGTTGGAGACAGTCTCCAATGTAACAGTGTTAAGAAGTAGAGCCTAATGGGAAGTATTATGAATGCTCCACCCTCATGAGTGCATTACTGCCAACTTTAATGGCCTGAAGGCTGCGAGTTCAGTCTCTCTCTTGTCATCTCTTGCTCTTCCACTTCCATCATGGGCTGATGCAGCAAGAAGGCCCTGTCCACATGCCAGAACAATGCTCTGAACTTCCCATCCTCCAGAACTGTGAGCCAAATCAATTTATGTTCATTATAAATTACCCAGTCTGTGGTATTCTGTTATAGGAATATAAAGGAGACTAAGACATGAGGACTCTGCCCTTATGACCTAATCATCTTCCAAAAGCTTTACCCCCTAATGCCATCATATTGTTGATTAGGTTTCAATATATGAATTTGGGGGTGGGGGCAACCATTCAGACCATAGCAGCTCCCTACCTACTGGAGACACCATACCCCACAAGGATCATTGATTTAGAGCATGTAATACATCCATTATATCATCTTTGAGATGGTGCCTCAGCTGTACCTTCAAATTCTATTCCCTAGCTTTATCAGGTCCACAGATTTGGGTGGTTTGTATGTGATAGGACAAGTGGGCACCATGGTCAAATGACAACTGCCCTACCTCCTTTGCTGTAAAGTGTGCCTCTTTTATTGATGCAATGTTTTGTTATGTAAGATTCCATGTTTTTGGACCAAATACTTTGAAAGCTTTCAAATAATAGTTCTACGGGCAGGAAAGGCAAATAAATCCATATGCAGAATATATATTGATTCCATTCAAAATAAATATCTGCCTCTTCCGGCATTAAAGGGGTCCAAGAAAGTCAATTTAGCATCAATTGGATGGTTGGTCATCTTGAAGTATAGTGCTGTATCAAGGACTCAGTATTGGTTTCTGGTTTTGGCAGATTGGGCATTAGGCACCAACAGTATCTAGATCAGAATTAATGAGTATGAGCCCAGGATGTTGGACCCATATATATCTTCCACACCTGCCACCACACATGCATTGAGCTAGCAACAGTTCTTTTTGCCTTTTTAATAAAGAATGCTTTCTGGTGGGCATTAAAATGAAATAAAAAGATCTTCACACCTGGTGCTTATTCCCATGAGCTTTACATTAAGCTCTGATAAAAGGAATATCCACTTGACAGTAAGGAGCTTATCCCATAAAAATCACTTCTACTCTAAGAATGCAGATTTTATATGAAAAGAGCATGTGGTTAAAATGAAAATCTATTGATTGGATGCTCAGGTATATATGGGGAATATCTGATGAGGCTGTGATGCTAGCGAGACAGCCTCTTACCTGTTCTCATTTTGTCTTTTGGAAACAAAGAGACTGTGTTTATGTTGGGTTTTACTCTGTGCCTAGGGCTCAAGCAGGAAGAACCTAATATATAGTATTTTGTTACCTGTCTCCCATCTTATCAGAAAGAGTGACTATATAGAGGGGAATAAAATGTTATGGAGACTTCGAGTTTCTTTTTATTCTTTTTGCTTTTAAGCTTAGTGTCAGACTGATCTTTCCATCCAGATAGTATTAGGTATTAGAAAGAGTAGTCTCTAGCCTTTTCAACTGGAGAGCAATTATCACTAAAAGTAGCTAATACAAACATTATAAGTTCAACTGAAAGCTACTTCTAGTAAGAGGAATGGTGAATGTCCTTGCTATGTCTCTCTATGCGTGTGTGTCTTCAGATAACTAAGAGCTGAAAGTTTCACTGCTATAAATTGGAAAGGATATTAACTATAACTCTGAATTTATGTAACATCTTGCTGCTGAATTTACACACTGAGTATCACGGAGATTAAAAGACTGAACAATGTTCCAAAAGTAGGCAAAAGAGAACTCTTTGCATAATTACTATTTGATCAGAGAGAGAATGTTTCTTTAGTGGAGTGCCAAGTGATCCCTTCAGTCATGAGCTCATATCTGCAGGAAACCTGATTTGATTTTTGTGTGTGTCTGGGCTTGTAGTGGCCCTTTTAAGGCTGAGCCTCAGGTACTATATGCTGTACTAAATCTGTACCCGCTTTACAATGTTATTATCTCCCCCACTGGTTTAATTTATGTATTTAATTTTAGCTTCCAGGGTGCAATATGGCTAATTACTTGATAACTGCAGAAACTTACAAGTGAAATTTTTGCTTTTATAATTTGTGGCACATCAAGTATAATAATGTACATTTAATTTCCTCAAAAAAGATAATTATGCTAATAGAATTATTTGAATAAAAATTTGTACTTTGTGCTGGATTATATTCTCCACCTACTAATTTATATTAATACAATTCAGTAAGGAATTTTTAATAAGCCACCTCTACCCTGAGCTGGCAAGTCTGGGAACATCATACAGGCACCACCCCTCCCTTAACATACTGGGGAGCAAGGAGTGTATCACAATACTAGAGTGCTAGAATTCTTGTTGGATAAAACGTCATAGAGAATATTGTCTAGCTGTAATGTGTAAAAGAGATGATTTATAATATGAACTTTCGTAGAGGGAATAAACTGATTTTTGGAAATCTGAAACCAAAGCCAGCTTCTTTGATGACAATTTCACATTAGTTATAAAAAGCAAATAAGGGTTGTACATTGAACATCTTGTAGCTAGAGGTCTTATCTCTATTTAAATTGTTTTAGGAAGATTGGTTTTTAATGTCAAATTCAGACTTTTGATAGGTTCCACATAGCCACAGTAGAGCATGAGGGCTGAGGAAGGGTGGAGAATAACACTAAGAACCAAGTGCCTTGGGTCTACTGCTGCCATTTTTACTTACTTTTCTACATGAGAATGTCCTTTAAAAGTTCTGTTATTTAAGCTTTTTAAATAATAAAAACACCTATTTAAGGAACACAGACTTATGAGTCACCATCAGGTGAAGAGGGTACAATTAATGTGCTTGAATGGAAGGACAGTGCTAGTAACTAAGCATTGGAGCACAGCCTCCATAGGCAATAGTTGGATTGAATTTTATTGCTGGGTTATTAAACTAATCTGATTTGTGCTTATAACCCATGCCTATCTTTCAACCTGCAGGAAAACCACACCATCAGGTGAAGAGGGTACAATTAATGTGCTTGAATGGAAGGACAGTGCTAGTAACTAATCATTGGAGCACAGCCTCCATAGGCAATAGTTGGATTGAATTTTATTGCTGGGTTGTTAAACTAATCTGATTTGTGCTTATAACCCATGCCTATCTTTCCACCTGCAGGAAAACCGTAGAATAACGAGTGAGTAAATTATATCATACTGCCGTTTTTTGTTGTTGCTAGTCCACTAACATTCAATGATTTGGCAAATGTGAATATTATGTGGCTATTATGGGTTTATTACATGCCAGACTACTTGTGGTATACACGATGGTGATAGAAACAGATGGAGTCTCTGCCTTCATGGAGCTATTATAGATTTTTAACCACAAATTTAAATGGCTTACAATTGGAAATACATTTTTACTGTCCGTAAATGTAATAAGCTCTTAGGTCAACATCTACACAATACAGAACAATAAAGAATGAGAGGTTGCAATTAATGCTACACACCTAAAGGTCATGATTAAGAGCAGGGATTTGAGGTACAGAATCAAAAAGACACAGGTAAAGTCCTGCCTGGGACATATACCAGTTCTGTGTTTCTGGCAAGTCACTTCCATTCTCTAAGTCTTATGTTCATGATCTTGTAATTTAGAAAATTACAGTACCTACCTCATAAGGTTGTGGTGGGGATGAAATGAAATGATATATGTAAAGAGACTAGAAATGCCTAACACAAAGTGAGCATTTAATAATTAGTAACTATTAAAAATGCAAAAGTTTTTGAATAACCTTAATAACTCTTCTAGTGTATGTAGCACAGAGATGCATCATTGCATTTTAAAACAAATTATCTACCTAAACTTAGTAGAATTTTTTTTTTAAAAAAAACAAAGCTTTGTTATCAAATTTGTGGAAAAACTCAAATCATTGCAAGAATGTTTT
>NW_007730953.1:60881-62018 GCF_000696425.1 Galeopterus variegatus | reverse complement strand
ATGGAAGTTTCCCATGTACTCCCTGCCCCACACGTGCATAGCCTCACCCACTATCCGTTTCCCCCACCAGAGCGTTACGTTTGTCACAACTGATGAATCTACATTGACACATCATAATCGTCCAAAATCCATAGTTTACATTGAGCTTTGCTCTGTCATACATTCTATGGGCTTCAAAGAATTTTTTTCCAATTACCTTTCCATAATTTCAAATTTGGAGAAGAACAATTTCCTCAATACTCTTTAGACATTTATTTAATTTCATGAAATTCTCTTTAAATCCACAAAAGATTAACGAGGGAGAGTTGAGGTAAATCTATGTAAATACACTGAATTCTAGTAACATTCTCATTCTACTTGCTTGCTCTATTATCATGTTTGAAATTTGGTCTTTGTTCACAGAAAAACTCCTCCCTTTTTCTCTTATATGATATTTACTTCTTTTCTTTTTTACAAAAGAAATCAGATAGAAACCAGTGGTGAAGGTGAGCCAAAATCTGAGACATTTTATAAAATTAAGAGTCATGGGATCCATTCTCAAAGCTTGTAGTCAGTCATTGTTCTCCCATGAAAAATTTGGTGCTCCTTAAGTCAGTAATGCTGGCCTTTCATCCTGCAGGTTTGAAAACCTTTTTCAGGAATTTTGCACTGTGTACCCGAGAACTTGTTTGCCTATAAATTACATTATAAAAGTAATGCTAAATTAATGCAAAAGAAAAGTGCTCCCACACTTCTGGATCTCTGTGTTACAGTGAAAGCTAGTAATGTTCTATCTTTCAGGAAGTTCTGGGCTTTTAGTACTTTCTTTGTCTAATGAGCTCACAAAAGATATTACCTACTCTTTAGAAAATTATGGGTGTTTTATTAATTATTCCTCTAAATTAGCCTATCTGAGGTTACTCTGTCCTTAGTCAGTTAATTGTTCCTTTTTCTGTATTCCCATGACACTCTGTTCACACCCTACTGTAGCACAGAACACATTGTCTTATGATTATCTGTTTACATTATCTGTCTTTTCCCCTACACTTGGAGCTACTTGAGAGCAGAAATCTGGTACCCTATATTGTTATTAGACTAACATCTAATTCTAGTAAACATCCATACTAGACTCCGTCCACGGTAGTATAATGCAATAAT
>NW_007730953.1:57848-59261 GCF_000696425.1 Galeopterus variegatus | reverse complement strand
TGCAAAAAGCTGTTACCCCCAAAATAGGGTGCTTTGACAGGCTGAAATAAAGAAGCGGCCTCAAGGTCTCTCTGACCCCTCCTCCCCCAAGTCCCTCAGCTCTCCAAATCACAGGATGAAGCTGGTTCCCTTATCTGCCTAAAGTCTGGACCCACCAAAGAAGAAGACAACTACCTCTTGTCCTTTCCCTGAGTTTTCATGAACATAACTCATACCACAGGAAGGAATACTGGAGTCTGTCAACACATCTGGACTAACTTTTATCATAGAAATATTGTCTGATATTTCAGTCCTATTCAGTATTTTAAAGAAAATCATTTACCGGTCATTGTCTGCTCTGGGCCAAATAGACTCTGTCCCAGGCCATTGTATGTTCTCTAGGCCCATTGCATCCCCCTAAGAATCATTTACTTCTACAATCCCAATCTTCCCTTTCTGTATGGAGATGGTGTACAGCTCTGTACCCCAATGGAAAATTGGAATATTACTCTCTTGCGATTCCCCCAGCATGTTAAATAGTAAAATTCGTTGTGCCTTTTCTTCTTACTGATCTAAATTTGTCAGTGATATTTATTGATGAACCTTTAGGGCTGAAGTCTTCCTTTGGCCCCTACACAACCCATTAAACCATCAACCCATTACTTTCTGAATAGATCAGACCATTTGCAAGGGCACAGTCCTCATGATCTAATCACCTCTTAAAAACCCCACCTTCCACAACCATATTGGGGGTTAAGTTCAAACATGAGCTTGAGGGCATTTAAACCACAGCACTGTGACATAAATATGAGATAGTGTAATAGGGTATTATTAAAAAGTATGAACACTGGTATCAGATAGACCTGAATTCCAGTTCTGACCTTATTATTCAAATAACTATACGATCTTGGGCAAGTTATAAGTTTATAACTCTTAGCAAAACTTCTTCAGTTGTAAAATTTGGAAAACAATCATTTTATGATTATTATTTAATAATAATTGTTTATATATAATTTTATATATAATGAAATTATATATGTTATAAAATACATAATTTTATAATTATTTAATGGTTTTATAATTATTTAATAATAATTTTATGATTATTACTAAAGATTATTTTGAAGATTAATTTGGATGTTGATATCTTACTCATAGAAAAGTGCTTATTATTATATTTGTAAATTGATTTTCTGTACAGGTTATACCAGGTACACAAAGTTAAGTAGGTGCTTAACAGACAAAACAAGGGAGAGCTTTCAAACCTGCAGCTTATGGGAGAGGAGGTGGTTTTGGTTTTGTTTAGCTTTTAAAAAAATAAAGATTAGAGTTTCTCTGATAGATAGCATGTATTAGACTTACGTAAGTTTCACGAAGGCCAAGTTTTCTGCCTGAAGGAAATAAGAATGGATATGATGACTTTTTTATATAATC
>NW_007730953.1:55184-57236 GCF_000696425.1 Galeopterus variegatus | reverse complement strand
GAAGGCCAAGTTTTCTGCCTGAAGGAAATAAGAATGGATATGATGACTTTTTTATATAATCCAACTTCATCTGTGTGCATTTAGTTTGAGGTTGACAAAATAAGTGAGAGACACTTTTAATTAACCCATTTTAAGTTAAACTATTTGCAATTCACTGTGCTTATAGAATTTGAATGAAATTGCCAGTAAGTATATTGACAAGTATGTAGTGTTATCCTGCAGGGTTTTTTTGTGTGTGTTTGTTCATTTTTGTTTTTTAATCCAGGCAAGTAAAGAATAACTAAACATTTCAAAATGGAGTAGATAACTAGGTGGAAGAGTATAGTGAAGTGGAGTCATGTCATTACATTGATGCGGCTAATTCGTATGCATAAGTAGCTTTGATAAACCAAATACACACTTACTGAGTCTATAGAGAGTCAGTTTTCACTAAACACAATCCCATTATGTACATCCTCTAGATATATATTTAGCACACAATGCACGGTTACATATAATTCACATTAATTTAAAGTGGAACTTGCATTGTGACCTAGTAAACCTCAAAAGGCATGAAAGAGTTACTATGCTTGATCAAGCAAAGAAAATATTTGAAATTCTTTTTTTAAAGTTAAAGAATTTCTGTAATTTGAAAAAAGATGATCTCAGCTCCTGCTACCTCTATGATAGCAACTTAGCCCTTAGGTCTGGCTGATGTCTTCTCTGACTGCTGTAGGTTAAATGTGTCCTCCAAAAGTTCATGTGTGGAAAACTTAAGAAAGTGAGAAATCCTATTATGGTAATTGAAAGGTGGGGCCTTTAAAATGTGATTAGATTATGAGGACTGTATCCTCCTGAGTGGATTCATCCATTGATGGTTTGATGGGTGATCTTGGGTGTGTTTATAATGGCATTATGAGGAGAGGGAGTGAGATCTTGCTCAGCTCACCCTTGCCATGTGATGCTCTGCATTGCTGTGGAAAGTAGCCTCCAAGAACAAGGTCCTCACCAGATGCGTTTCCTGGACTTTGGACTTCCTAGCCTCCAAAGCTGTAATAAGTAAATTTTATTTCTTTCTAAATTATCCAGTTTCAGGTATTCTGTTATAAGCGACAGAAAACGGACTAATACACTGACCTTCAATAGGATGTCTGTAGTACGATCCACTCATGGACTTCCCTTGAGAGTTAAGCCTATTTTCCAATTGTTCAAAGTATTAAAAAAACCTTTTTGACCCCCAAGTATGTGTTCAAAGTATCTTTTCTTTTGCTCAAGGGCACTGATCTTTTCCCTACTAGATTCAGAGATTGTGAATAACTCCCTTACTTCATTTATAGTTTTAACTTGAAGTGAGAGACTGTGATCAAGTGTCTATTAGTCATCTTTTTTGTGGTCTCCTAGAGAGATAGGCTGCCCTCTCAGTATTTCTTTACATTTTATCATTCAACTTTTTTGTCAGTTCTACTACCTTTTCCCCTCCAGGTTTTTCTGTCTCTTTCATTAAACTGCAGGAGCTTGCTCTGCACCACAATACCCCTTTTGATTGTCACGCTAGGACTAGGTGGCCCTTGCTATTCATCTGTCATGAGGCTCCTTTATCTCCTGGTTCTTGCACTGTGACTCTACCAGCTGCATGTTTTTCTTTCTCTGAAATGCTAGTGATACTCAGGTGGTAAGTTTAAGTGCCCAAAATCACATTCCAAGCTATTCAGAATTGTGTTTTTTCCTCAGGCAGAAATTCCATTGGTCTTGAGAAGGAAATATAGGTGATTTCATGATTCAGAATTTGTTCCTCATATTTTATCAGGGATAGGTTTGAAATGCCAGAATGCTTCATTAAGTGTTAGCTGAAGGGGAGGATTCTTTGAAGAATAACAAATTATTCCATCTCAATTCCATCTTTCTTAGGTTATCATGCATTCTGAGTTAAGAAATATATATATTTGTGGAACAATCTGTGAGTATGTAGTACATGTAAGGCATTGATTGGGTCAAGTGCTGCGAGAATTAAAAATATTAGTAGGAAAGCTGACTTTCACTTATTTTTGAATTGTTTTTCCAGGGATGGAGATA
>NW_007730953.1:52673-54421 GCF_000696425.1 Galeopterus variegatus | reverse complement strand
AATATTAGTAGGAAAGCTGACTTTCACTTATTTTTGAATTGTTTTTCCAGGGATGGAGATACATTTGGGGTTATGGAGTCACATTCATTCCCCTTGTCAACTGTGTAAGCAATGCTGCAGTTGCTTGGGGGTGATATATACAATGGATAATAGCCCAATTTAAGGAGTTCTACCTTATCAAACCTTGACATCACCACTCACTAGATAGGTGAAAATTATCTGACTTCCCTAAATCTTCTGTCTCTGCACTGTGAAACTGAGTATGATAACAATGCCCACCTAGTGGTGTTGTAAGGGTTTAAAGAGGTCATTTATGTAAAACATTTAGTGCTTTCACATGGAAAACACTCAATAGCGCTTGAGATGGTTATTTCATGGTTTTAGGAGACACTTGCTATTTAAGCTGGCCAGCATTTATATATTCTTCTTTCATGGGGGAGATCTTAAAATAGAGGACACAAAGTCTGGTGCAGAGTGAAAAAAGGGGGAAAATAATTGTATTTTCCATCTTGGGAAGTTACAACATTGTTTCTTGGGATTGACACAAAAAATACTGGATAGGTTAGAGACTAGTATTTATAGCCACAGTGGAGATTCTGAGGGAGCAAAGTGCAATGTCTATCCCTAGTGGGGTGTTCTGTGGGTTTCTGCCTTTGTACACAGATGATTCCTTGGCTTGCCCATACTCTCACCTGCCTCCTTAACTCAGAGAGACCTCCTGGTTCTGCCTGGATTTCCCATGTTGGGTGGAAATCTGCCTGGATTTCCCATGTTGGGTGGAAATGCCCCAGAGGCAGTAGTTTACATTACTACTGCCTGTGTAGTGTGGGGCAACCACAGGATTCACCTCTTTTGGTTCTTGTCTCTCAGCAATTGCTGACCTTTGCTTCCTGATGTGCCTTTAGGGTGCTCGCTTTGGCAGCACACGTACTAAAACTGGAATGATACGGAGAATATTAGCATGGCCCCTGTGCAAGGATGTCACACAAATTCTTGAAGTGTTCCATATTTTTTTGAGAATAAATTCAGCATAAAATAAATGCAAATAGAAAGAAAGAAAGAAAGAAAGAAAGAAAGAAAGAAAGAAAGAAAGAAAGAAAGAAAGAAAGAAAGAAAGAAAGAAAGAAAGAAAGAGAATAGCTTTTAGGTATTGCTGGGTGTCAAGATCTTGCAAAACAAGATCATGATCACATACCCCTCACTTGTTTTTTTCTCTTTTATTTCTTACAAATAAATTCTTCTACCCCTTTCAGGAATATTTGTCCTGCATTGCCTTCACTTATTCATTTAATGCCTATTTCAAAGGCTCCTCTACGCTTCACTTACTCTCTAGTACAACTCTTTTCTCACAGCTCACCAGAACGGTTCGTTCAACTATTCCTGGAGCTTATATTTGCCAACTTCTACCTGGTTGAAATACAGTAAACTTTAAAATTACCTCATCACTCTTTAAAATATGGCCTTTACTTATTTCTATTTGCTTATCATCTGGTCTACTTATTTTAGTTTTTAACTCAACTGTTTGGTTCATTTTAAATAACAAATCACTAAATAAGAATATCTGTATACAATGCCATTTTAAAATAGGATTACAGGCCCTAAGATTTTAATATATTTAAGTAAGAAAACATTCTATTTTTAAAATTGCATTATCATTTTCTTCTCTGTTCACCTCTATATCAGAAGATATGTAACATTTCTGAAATTTTTTAAAAAGGTTATGATGGTGATTTTCACCCTTACTTACC
>NW_007730953.1:50055-52274 GCF_000696425.1 Galeopterus variegatus | reverse complement strand
TTCTATTTTTAAAATTGCATTATCATTTTCTTCTCTGTTCACCTCTATATCAGAAGATATGTAACATTTCTGAAATTTTTTAAAAAGGTTATGATGGTGATTTTCACCCTTACTTACCTATTTCTCTGTACTATTCTTTTTAAAGATTTGCAGTTTGAAGGGAAACTGCATTTACATTAAAAAATAACATATAGCATCTATTGCTTACTGTCGCTTCCCATGTTTAAAATCTTCACTTGACTTCAATATGGTAATGTATCATTTCCCTTTATAGGAATAAAAGAATAAAAGATGCATATTTTTATTAGCCTAACTCAGTCCCCCCAACTTAATAGAGTAGCAAGAATAAGAGAGCTGTGTATATGAAGGCTATCACAAAGAAATGTAAGGAGTCAATAGATGACACTAAAATTAAATCCAATACATACCTGAAAATCTGAAACAGAAATAACTCAAAAGAAAGTAAAGTTGAACATTTTATTGACCTATATTTATTTTACTTTTATCTTTCATTTTTATGTGAATTAGGGCTTTTTAAGATACAGCATTTCCATACTTGGTTTTGTATCTATTATTGAGGAGTTTTGGCTAACACCCAAATAAAACTTCAGACTACCTCCCCTCATGCATCTATAGAGATATTTAGGGGCCCTCATCATTCTACTGAATAATGGTTTCTTATGAAAGGCCGTATTTAAGTAGACATTCATGGTGTTAGTAGGTAATATAACACAGTACCTAAGAGCTTCCAGTCAAAAAACAAGTACCTCTGAATATTCATTGTACTTAAGATATCAGCCTGGATGCCAGAGTAATAAAAAACATGACCATTGCCTTTAGGAAAGTGAAAATCTAGTTGCAGAGATACAGACATATATGCAAACAAGTGAAAGCGATTAATTTAGTGAACATCTACTATATGCCAGCCACTGTTCCAATCACATAAGATATAGTGATAAATAAAAGTGACAACATCCATAGAATTATATCAAATGGATAATGTCTACAGGAATAATGTAACTGGTTCTTTGGAAGTGAATTGAGTGAATATCAACACAAATATGTAGTCCAAAAATGTAATGTATGAAAAAAATATATATACACAATTAACAAATACATAATAGAATGGAGTCTTAGGACAGGCGAAAATACTATCTGAGATTTTAATTATCTTCTGTAACTGTTTTGGCTGTGTATGATTTTCAACTTAGACCTTAAATTTAGAAAAGAAGAAACTCAATTAATATAAAATAAAAAAGTAGAGTATATTATTTAAATAAGGCAATTGAGTTTTGAATGTTGGAGATGATTTTAAAAATAACATTCAGAGATTCTCTAAGTCCTTCAGCCTTAACTGGGAACTATGGTGTATCAGATTTTGGACTTTAGACTCAAACTGATATGGGCAAGTGACTTAATCTAACTAAACTATTCTATTGCCTCACCTGTAAAACAGAGACGTTATACTATCACATAAAGTCATTGGGGATGTTTAATGGGATGATGTAATTTGCCAGACACAGCAACTGTTTATATATGTAGGTTTTTCTAAAACCTTGCAGTTCCGTTTGCAATTTGAAGATTTTAGGATAATTTTTATAATCTCAGGTTTCAGCCACTCTAGGACACATGAGTCTGTAACTTTTCTTCTAAGAGATGAGTATTAGGAAGAAACTTTTATTTGTCAAATAAGAAAGTAAGAAAACACCATCTATCCATTGAGAGAATAATCAGAAAATCACATCCATAATAGTTACCCTTAATCGACCACCTTTTATGGTTTATTCCATATCTTGGCTATTGTGAATAGTGCTGCACAAAGGGGTGCAGGTACCTCTTTTGTATGTAAATTTACTTTACTATGGATAAATACCCAAGAGTGGGATTGCTGGATCATATGGTAGTTCTATTTTTAATTTTTTGAGGGGACCTCTATACTGTTGTCTACAACTTATTAATACTAATTTACTAATTATACTTACATTTCTACCACCAGTGTATAAGAATTCCCCTTTCTTCACTTTCTTGCCAACCTTTGTTATTTTTTGTCTTTTTGATAATAGCCATTCTAACTTGGGTGAGTTGATATCATATTGTGGTTTTGATTTGCATTTCTCTGATGATTAGTGAGGTTAAGCACTTTTTTTTTTTTTTTTTAATGTACCTGTTGTCCCTTTGTATGTATTCTTTTGAGAAATTTCTATTCAGGTCTTTTACCC
>NW_007730953.1:34688-49411 GCF_000696425.1 Galeopterus variegatus | reverse complement strand
GTGTATCAGATTTTGGACTTTAGACTCAAACTGATATGGGCAAGTGACTTAATCTAACTAAGCTATTCTATTGCCTCACCTGTAAAACGGAGACGTTATACTATCACATAAAGTCATTGGGGATGTTATTTTGGGTTTTTTTTTTTTTTTTTTTTTTGAGTTACTTGAGTTCCTTATATAATCTGGATATTACCCTTTTGTTAGATGCATAGTTTGCAAATATTTTATGATATTCCGTAGGTTGTCTTTTTGCTCTGTTGTTTCCTTTGCTGTGCAGATTTTTAGTTTGATACAATCTGATGGGTTATTTTTATAACAGAGTTTCTTGTGTGCTTGGATGAGGCTCTCAATTTACTTGTATTATAACTTGACTTATTTCTCAGCCTATCTTGTTTTCTCCTCCAGCCTTTCATATCAGTTGATCCCAAAGGTACTGCCTAAAACATCCAAAACACCAAAGTCTATCTGAAGTTCGTTTCCAACCTGCAACACAGGGCCTAAATTAAAGAGTGGTCTATTGCATTCCTTGGACTATCCTTAGTTTCCAAATTATTTTAATTTTAATTTTTTCTTTTTTAGAAAAATGTGCTTTAATGCTAAACAGTCAAATGACATTTATGCATTCTTTAACACCCTGTCCCTAGATTTGTCCCTAGATTTTGATAAAGGATGTGATAAAGTTGACAATTCCTGATTTATAGTTGAAAGTGAATAGTGTTCACTCTGCAATAGATATTTTACTGAAAAGTCTGTTGGTGATCGCATTTTTGTAAACTAAACCATACCCAGCCAGTTTTAGTATAATGGATGGACTTTTAGAAAGTGGATCCAAAAAGCTGAGTTTTTGCTTTGTTCGTGCAGGTAACTAGCTGGATACTAGGCCAACTCATTTACTTTCTCTTAGCTCTTTATCTCCAATAATAGGATGATCTATACCTGATCTATTAGGTTCCCCAAATATTTTATTTCCCAAAGTATTTTATTCTTTATTTCAAGTTGATCTTCAGAATTAAAGCTCTCTGCTCTCTCTAATCTTTCTATGAAGTAGTTAATGAACTGTAAACAATTACTTAAAATTACTGGTAGAGTCTTTAAGGAACCCTGCAGTGAATCATTTGTAGTGTGAATAATTACAACCTAATTTATATGTTTTGCAAACTCAGATTCTATTGGAATATACTACATATGCTAAGAAAATATGACCTTTTATAGCAGAGTAGAAATAGCTTCTAAGAGCTGTCACTTTTTGAAATGTAATTTCAAAGGTGAAAAATGGCACCATATTGAGGTCACATTTTTAACATTTTAACATTCCTCACCAATAAAAATTCTCCTCTTGCAGGAAGTTTACCAGTTTTAGTGCCTGAGAACAGTATTTCTTTGGAGACCAGAATCTTTAGGGTTTCTGAGCTGTATTCAAAGGCAGTTAGTTATACACATCCTTAAAAAATAGCTTCGGCATCCTTAATACCCTCTGAGAGCACAGAGGAACACAGAGGTTTTCTTTTCACTGCGCTGGGAGTAATGTACACCATGCTTCATTTCTCCAGGTAAAACTATGTAAAAATTATTTATTTTGCCAAGTTATGTTGGAGGAAATATTTATTCTCTCTACTAATCTGGCTCAAGTTAAATATCAAAAGTGATGATGCATCATGAAACATGAAGGTTTAACCAAACAAAGAGTGAGCAGCTAATGCAGAAAGAATGTCTCTTAAGGAAATGTGCTGTGCATCAGGGACTATATATAAGTTCAAAATTAAAAAATATATAATTTTCAGGATGTCTTTTAATCACAGTGACAGAGTGCAAAAATTTTTATGTCTGTCAAGTTGTAGGTCATCTGACTAGATAGGCCTTAAAAGATCAATTTTAATAGTCTCTGAACATACTGCATCTTCTTAAAGTTCCTAGAGCACCCTCATTTAAAGTAATTGCTTTCACCTCTCTCATGGAATTCTGTTTTCACATCCATTGCATTTACTTCCTTCTTTTTTTCTTACATGTAGTTGTTTATTTACCTTAGAACCCATTCAAATGTGATTATTCTCTCAGAGTTAGCAAAACTAAATATGAGTTGAAAAATGAATAAAATCTAGTCAGAAAAATATTTCCATACTCTGCATTACATTTTTTAAAAATGGTAAAATTTATCAACTAGCAGCAATCAGAAAGAACATACCACATAATTTGAGTGATGAAATATTTATAGCAATGATCCCCGTTCTAAATCTGGGAGGTATGTAGAATGTTTTAAATGTTAGAACCCAAACTGAGTATGACCATGATATTAGAGAAGACATAAGAGGCATAACTACTTTATGGTAATTTTTATTATTATATTGTATGGTAATTTTTATACCTTTTATGGTAATTTTTATTATTATATTGTAAGTTATTTAACTCTTTATCTAGATTTTTTTCTAAAAAAATAAAATCTCTGAAAGTAAAGACAAATATCCAAAATTACAATAGAACTCTTTGGAACCCAGCAAGTTAATTCTAGAATTCATCTGGAACTATGAAGGGGCATAAACAAGAACAGAACTATTCTTTTAACTGTTCCTTGAACAAGTTGAAATTGGAACGATACACTACAAATATCTCCTCTCCTAATGCTTTGCAAAGATTCTGCTGTACCTTCCTTTGCCATCTTTTGGCAAATCTCTTGCAGATCCTAGTACTTTGTGAGCAATTGGAGTGCTAAAACCACTCCTTTATAGGTAATAAAAAATTTAGACCTGTATAAATCAAACCTTTTAGCTCTCTCACCAATTCAGCCCCAAATGGTGAAAGTGGTATTATCAATTCTACTTTTGTTCATTTGCTTGACTGCTTTTGACTCTTTCAAGACTGAGCAGGAATAAGAAGTATTACAGGGAAAAGGCAATGCTAGTGGTATTGGAAGCTTGCAGAAGGCACCCTTTGCGTGGCAGGTAGCCACATGATATATGTCTTCTAAGATATCTTTGCTGGCTCATCTGAGAGCCCCCCTCATCTGGGACTCCTATAGCACATTTTTTGCATGATGATAGACTGTGTGACTGAACTCCTGTAAAGCCCCACAGCTCCTGCACTGATATGGTGTGCCCTAAAGAAATTTTTTCTTCTGGGGTCCTCTTGCCTCAGCAGTCAGCCCCCTAAGTAGGGTTATTGCAAGATTGTGTATGTCCTATTAAAGTTTGTAGTATCTACTTCGGACATAAGAAAACTACATATTCTTACTGTAAAATGGAATATTCAGAATAACGTAAATTATTGTGGGATAAACATATGCCCAGTATGATTTCAGACTTGTAAGTAATGTGTATGGATGTATGTATAAACTAATAAAACCATTTACATGACTATATTAAGCATCTTTAGCTCTGAGCAAAGAGATCATAAATGGTTTTTACTTTTTCTTTTGCGGATTTCCATATTTTCCAAATTTTTTACAATGAGCATTTATTGCACTGTTAAAAGAATAAGAATGAATGCTTTCTTAAAAATAACATTTTAAAGAATTTTAATGTAAAAAACAAGGGCTATTTTAAAAGTTGACTTTTACAGCAGTGTCTGATGGAGGCATCAACAGAGCTAGAAAGGAAATAGGTGACACTAAAACTTATTTTAAAGGCAATTTCTAAGGTGGGTATAGAGGGTTGATTAGTGTCTTCCCAAAATTCATCTTCACCTAGAGCCTGAGAATGTATCTTTATTTGAACTAAGTGTCTTTTTAGATGTAATTAAGGTAAGAACCTCTAGATGAGAACATCCTGGATTGAAATGGATCCTAAATGCAGTGGCTGGCAACCTTCTTAAAGAAGAGGTACATCTGAGGCATGCAAAGAGAGGGAGAAGGTCTTATGAAGACGGAGGCAAAGATCAGAGTTATTCAGCCCCAAGCCAAGGAGCACGCAGGATTGCCTTCAACCACTGGAAGCTACGAGAGAGGCAGGGAATGAATTCTCCTTCAGGGCCTCCAGATGAAACCAACCCTGCTGACTTCTTGATTTTGGACTTCTGTTCTCCAGAACTGTGAGAGAATAATCTCTACTATTTAAGCCTCCAAGTTTGTAAAAATTTGTTAAAGTAGCCTTAGGACACTAATCCAGTGGGTTGATCCGTTCCTACTCTGGATTTACTTCACAATGTTTATGGTAATTTAAAAAAATATGAATACTAGGGGCCGGCCCGTGGCTCACTCGGGAGAGTGTGGTGCTGATAACACCAAGGCCACGGGTTCGGATCCCATGTAGGGATGGCCGGTTGGCTCACTGGGTGAGCGTGGTGCTGACAACACCAAGTCAAGGGTTAAGATCCCCTTACCGGTCATCTTTAAAAAAAAAAAAAAATGAATACTAGCTCTAAAAACTATGATAATAGAGTAATTATGATAAAACAGGAGAGACTTATAAAAAGGGTTTGCTTTATTTTCCTTGTGTTCAGTGTGCAGAGATTAAACCAGGGCAAAATCCAATATTTGAATGATGTTCCAAGGAAGCTATTTCATGCTCTCTACTGTGCCCTCGTAAGGTTCATTTCAAATGTTATGGGTAGACATTTTGCTTTTGTTTTCTCATTGAAATTACACAGTTTTCTTCTTAAATCTAAAATGGAAAATTATATTTTTTCAAATGTTCCCTAAGAATGGGAGTTGAACTCTATATGAAATATTTAAATGAGAGCTACCTTTAAAAAAACATTACCACAATGCCTCTAATTTGGATATAGAGGGTGGTAATAAATACTTATGACTTTAGAGCGCTTCAGGATGGAATAATGAAGTACAATATGAGCCCCGATGAAGATTTCAGAGAAGATGTTCTTCACATCTAATTTTCAGTTTATAAGCAAGGATTGGTTTTCTAAGTCTGGGCCCTGGGAAGTAATTCAAAATGATTCTTAGAATTCCATTCATGTCAAGATGCACAGTGAACAATAAAGGAATCTAAGGTCTGTTGTGTGGCAGAGTTAGAGCTCTGCAATTTGAAATAAGGTTTGCAGTGAACGGGGTATGAAGAAACAATGTTAATATTTAGGATGTAGTATATAAAATCTTGAGCCTTTGTTTATTTCCTTGCAATATCATTACTTAATCAAAGGAAGGAAAAAAAATAGGGTAAATGAGACAAGTTAGTTTTAAAATTAATGAGACATTAATAAGTAATTAGTATTATTTATTCTATTATTAGTGGTGGTATTATTGCTATATAATTATTCCTATTTATTTTATTAATATTCAGATAATTTAATATGTAACTTATGCCTTGTTTTCTGCTAAAATGTTCTAAATAACCTTACAAGATTAAACACCAGAATGGTGAAGTTAAAAAAAACGTAGATCAGAAATCCATTAAAAGAAGAATTCTTAACCTAGTGTACATGGTTAGGATCATTGAAATTTCTGAATGTTTATGTTCAGTTTTGTGTGTTTGTGCTTGTTAATCTGGGCAGCGACTTTATAAGTTTGATCATGTCTTTAAACGAATAGTAGCCCCAGAAATGTTGCAGACCATTCACTACCTTATAAACAGAAGGAAGATGATTGTGTAGGAATAGTTAGCTACATTTATTGGGTATTGAATTTAGCTCTCAAAATCCTGTGAGCCAAAGTAAAACAAACAAAAATACACACACAATAGCAATATATAATTCTTGTACAATAAAGAAATATAATTTTATTTGCAGAGAGACTTTTCCCTAGTACTAAGTTTCAAGAGAAATCAATCATATGGCTGGTTCTACAAGAAATGTGACGTAATTTAATAGTCAGATATCTTTGACAGCAGGATTGCAAACGTATGAACACTACATTGATATTTCTAGTGAAACAGAATGAAAGAAAAGCTGAAAACATAACTTTACATCTTAACTGTGAGAGCGTAACTGTGGGGGAGGCAAGATGATAATACAGACCAGATGTAATAAAATAGGAATCTAGCTTAGGCTAGAGAAATGAAAATTTAGCATATCTTTTAGATGAGCTCTCTCGAATATCAGAGAGAGCATGCGGTGAATGTCCGCATTTCATTGTTGAATTCTTTGGCACTAATCTATGGTAAAATTGGTTAAAGAGGAATCTTTATTCTAAGAGGTAGGTAGTAAAATGACAACACGGCTTTCTGTTATGATGAAGAAACCATCCAAAATCTGCACAGGTGTGGGCAATAGATGTGTCCAAAACAAGACCAAACATTCTCAAAAAATGAATGTTATTTTATCTTAAACTCTTAGACAATTACTTAGCGCAGATGTTAGAATTTAAATTCACTAAATTTGTAAATTTACTGAGCTTTCTTAAATCATTAAAATCTCATAATTATGGGCCTATAGGGTAATTACTTTTCACAGAATGCAATATTGATGGGTCCATCAGTATATTTTCAGTTATTTTATTTATTTTATCCATTTAGGCAATGGCAACTATTTAACAAAGGTAATATAGATTTTGCAAGAATTTTTTATAACAGTGATGAGTTTATCAAGGCTACATTTAGTTTTTAATAATAAACATTTTTTCAGCTTAAATGAACACACAGAGTATTGGAAAGTTGGAAATATATTTATTCTATAGCATGCAAATGTAAATATCATTACATGAAAATGTCTAAATGTTATGCAAAGCACATGTAATAAAATCATAATACTGTACAAAGGATTACTTCTCAAATATTTATAAAACTGCAAACTAAAAGCTCTTTTGATCTCCACCTCAAATACTCCATCCCGATGAAATACTCCATCCTGATGACTTAATAGCTGTAGGTGATGTTTGGAAAACAGTACTTGCCTCTCTCAGCTGGCAGCCACAAAAATGTACAGAAGTTCCAACTACCGCTCTGTGTTTTTAATGACTTCTTTACACACTGGTTACCATGGCATCAGGACCTTGATGTGCACATGAGCTTAGTCTCACAAATCACTGCGGTGGGGTGAATGGATCCTGTGTGGACCCTGGCAGGGCGGAGAATGTACAGAAGTTCCAACTACCGCTCTGTGTTTTTAATGACTTCTTTACACACTGGTTACCATGGCATCAGGACCTTGATGTGCACATGAGCTTAGTCTCACAAATCACTGCGGTGGGATGAATGGATCCTGTGTGGACCCTGGCAGGGCGGAGGTTAAAACCCCATCCCAAGCAGCCGTATACCCCTGCTGATCCACTAACAAGAGTGAGTGGATCAGCAGGGACTCCATGGTAGAGTGCCGATGAGCCTAATTGACAACAGATGCTCTATTCCCTGGAAGCAAAGGATGGAAGCAAGCAGAAGAGAAGGAAATGAAGATCGCATTCCAATTGCACATTCATTTTAGAGAAAACTTAAGCGGCTGCTATTGAGGGGAAAGATTGACAGTAGAAAGATATTTACCCCATCTTTCATATCCTTTGATCTTTTAGACAACTCTTTGAATTCTTTAGTCACAAAGTGTGATATATAGATTAAATAACTTCTAAGATTCCTTCAGGTTTGACATTTTATGTGTTCACTTCTAGTTTTATTGATTCTTCTTGAAATTGGTTAGAATCTTGAAATTTGTATCTTGAATAATGCTGTTTGTTTGCTTGGAAAAAAGAATAGTACGATGAAAAAAACTGTAGCATTTTTGGAATTGGAAAGACATTGACTCTTTATCTATTGCTATGTATCATGAGCAAATCTCCTCAGTTTTTTCATTTGTAAAATTGACAAACTATGACCTAATTTGCAATATAGTAGCAGGATAATTTAATCCTCATTACACTTTGTTCAGCAGTATCTCCTTCAGTATACTTGTAAACATATTGGAAATTTAAATATAAATCAGAAAACATATTTATATGTTATACAAAGAACATTCTTTACTGAGAGGACTAAGAATATTGTAATTTCCTTAATCATACCTCACCTCTTAGGATCTTTGATGATATATCCAGGCTTTCACACCTATGCTTTAATTTTGTTCTTTTAGTTCACATTTAAATCCATACTTGACTAGCTTAAGTCTTATGACTGTCTGAAGTTTTTTCACATCTAATGATTTTCACATTTGGCATACCTGATGATTGCAGTCATTATTTCAATTACATTAAGTTTAAGAGACATTCCCTTTTATCATTAGAACAACGTATTCTTTTCTGAAATACCACGATGGTAAATCGTGAAATGTTTGCTTGTCACTGGCCCTAAATTCTGAATTCTGTGTACAAAAGACATAGGAGTGTGAGGTATAATACAAGAAAGTTTGGGTGGTATGAAAACCAAATTTAAACACATTCCTTACACGTGTGAGTCACTTTTTTGATGAAATTATTTTTTAGCTTCTTATTTTGCAATTTTTAAGTGAAATTGAAGTATTTTTCATTTTTTCATTTCCCAGGCTAAGGCTTTCCAGCTAGTGGGAAGTCTGAAAGGTTTTACTATGTATTTACCTGTGTCCTGTTTTCTAAAGGATATTTTAAAATCTTTAAACCAGTTTCTCTTAGGCTATTTTAATGTGTGGATAACTAGAGGAGCTTAATTTTTTAAAAAATTTATTTATTATTTGTGTTATATCTCTTCAATTTAGAAAGAAACAAAAAAGAGACAATATAGAAAAAGGCATCTAGGAACAGTCCCTATTAACATTTTGGTGTATAACTATCTAGATTTTTTTTTCTTTGTAAGCATGCAGTAATTTATTGGGAAAATATGTGACCAAACAATACTGTAACATTTATGAATAAGGTGACACAGTACATCCGTTGACAATATATTTGAAGAAGATGTTAATAAAAGAGATCATTGACCCCAAATTAGGAACTCATCTCTTACTTCCATTGATTTTATTCAATAATTTATATGATCTTTAGGTAAATTTACCCAGAAAAAAAAAAAAACAATGTCTATAACTGTATAATAATGTTTCAAAAGCTTCAGACATAACAAATTCCTTTATAATTTGATCCCTGTACAAAGTATCCAAATTCAGACCTTTTTTAAGGGTAACATCAAATATCTTCTGCAGCTGACAGCATAGAATTAAATTTAGCTTTACAGAGGAAAAAATAAATAGTCATGATTGTAAGAAATAAGGAGACAGCAGAAGATTTCATGAATAGAAAATGTGTTCCAAAATTTAATATTTAGATGACTTAATGTTAAATGAATCAGAATCACAGATGGGGCTTTTCTTCCCTTAAGTATATACTTTAGTTCAAACCTTAAGAGCAGAAATATTTGGTAAGAAATTAGTTGTTATTTTATCAATATAAACCATACAATCAGTTTTATGATGCTTGATAAAGGCATAATTCTATCATCTCTAATAAGATAGAATTTTAAAAAGTGGAGTTTTAAGGTTGAAAATGCATCTCCTATGCATCTCTTCTGAATCTTTAATGTGAATTCATTATGTTGGATTATTACAAAATGACTGGGATGAAAGCAGCAATCTAACTGGGATGAAAGCAGCAATCTGGCTTGCAGAGAAGCTCCCTTCTGTAATCATCCTATGGAATTTAAACTATAGAGAAGGGCTAATGTCATGTCAAAGTGCCGACTTAAGCACTTGTGAGTGATGATGGCATTTGTAAACTTCTAACGTGGGTTGCATCAGTATTTATATTTTTAAGGGGCAGTGCAAATAGTGGCACTCATTATTTACCTTTGTAGTGTCCCCTTCTCTTCTTATCAACATGGTAAATATTTGTAGGAGTAAACAGAGTCCGATTCTCTAAAACGATAATAGTTGAGGATAAGGTTTTAGGTGATTCTTGGAGTTGAACTAAGTATATGTCTGGATCTGAAATATGGTTATTTTTAATTATGTGATGTAAACTGAAACATTATCTTAGCATCTTCACTGACTTTTTCTTTAAAGTAGAATAATTTAGCTACTTAACAGGAAAAAAAATTAGGTATATGTATTTTAAAACCAAAAGTCACCTAAATATTTTATGTACTTTAAAATTTATCCACTTAAAATTAGTTTCGATGCAAGATTTTTAAAAGCAAAATGAATTTTTTAAAAAATCACAATTTTCCATGCTTGTCTAGTTAAATTAACATCTCTCTGTTAAAATGTATTACAGAGTCTGCAAATGGGAAGTTTATGTTGTCTAATCACATAGACACATTTGTTTTTGTAAAAGTATAGTAGTGTGGGACAGATACAAAACATCAGCTCTTGATTAGTCACATCAGCATGGAAGAAAGAATATATAATGCAAAACATTAAAATACATTCTATTACTTTTTTTAAAGTCATATTTCTTTTTCTTGTAGGTTGTCATCAGTATAACTATAATCCTTGTACACACCAGCAGTCCAGACTCTTAATATAATCACATTGAAGAGGCAGCTCATGACAATAGAAATGAAGTCTTCTCACTCTTTATTTGTATCTCTAGAAACACTTTACAACTTTTCTTTTTCCTCTCCCTGTAGGTGAATCAGATTTGGTGACTGCATGAATCTCCCTCTGACATTTTAGACTCTAGATTTTCATTGTAATAACCTTTGAATTTACCCTGTCACTTGAATTTGAGGTCTTATGTAGTCTACATTTGAGTCCTGTTCTAATGTCATGAAACTTTATCTTTACTCCTGGACCCATTTTCAAAGGACTGGAGTTTACACACACAGTAGGGTAAGGAGAAATAAGGAAATAAACTCTGTATTCCTAGAAATAATAAAAGTTTATTAAATGGTTAAAATTCAATCCAGATTATATTCAAGGTAGAGCAAGAGTAACCATATAAGAGCAACTGTGAATTGACTATACTTAGCTTTTTATTAGCATAATTGTTAATAGTGAAGTTGTAATTTTCAACATGGGGATAAATCCAAATTGAATGAAGAGGTAGGGAATAATATTACTTTCTCTTCTTCTATGCCAACCTAACAAACATAGTGAAGATTAAATGATTAACCAGAAAATGAATTGAGGACTGTAACACTTAGCGGCATCATTTAATAGCGTGTGACATAGAAGCTACTGCAGTAATGATTTCTGTTCAGCGAGCAAGACTTAGAAATGCTGCTTCCCTGGAAGTTTTAATTTTCTAACCAAAAACTCCAGGGTCTTTTTAAGGCCCCTTACTACCATCCCTTATGCCACAGCAGGCAAGATTTTGCAGCCATTCTTGAAAAAATAGACAGGTATACCATATATTTTCCAGCACTAAGTTGAAGACCATACTTCCCTACAATTTTATATTGTCTGTATGTATACAATGAAAAGTTTGCATTGGTAGCAGACAGGTTATAGAAATTTAGGTAATTAAAACTCTATGCTTAAAATATAAACTATAAATATAAACTATAAACATATGAAGTGAAAATCCCTGAGAATTTATTGTGATTTCTATTGTTTCAAGTGTCTCTTCACCAATTGGTGGCTACATTTTTGACCCCCAAATATAAAAAGTTATTTGCCATTTTCTTCATAATTGGAGAAATACTAATTTTTTTTAAACAGAACTTTTCTCCCCTAAATAATTTTAGGAATCCCAAGTGCCTACGGTTCTATTTTGATTGTCGTTCATTGCTGTCGAGCAAAGATACGCACGCCAGAAGTCACTAACATTTCCACAGAGGTTCTCTCTCAGCAAGAATGTTGCTGTCATCATCAAGACTACCAATATTGCCAACTACACCCCCACCTTCTACATATGGGTATATCTTGAAACAAACCATTTCCAGTGCTAGCAGAACCTGATACCCATGCTTGTGGTTCAATTACATGTATTTGTATTGTTACTGCTGAGAAGTGGGAAGGAGTATTTGCCTTCTTTGTTACTTCTCCTTGGGGGCTTGCACAACAAATTACTTGAGTTTCAAGGTGCCAGTGGTTAATGGTGCATCTCTCTCAGTCACTTTCACAGTTAGTCAGGTGTAAATTCTGTAATCTCAATTTTTCACCAGTATAACTTCAAGCTGTAACAATCCTGTTTTTATAAACCAAAACCCAAGTAGTGGTGGATTGTAAATCTGCTGCATTCCTTCAGAGCTTAAATTCAGCCACCTCTCACTGTTGCTAGATGCCACCGAAGAGTATGAAGGCTTGACTTGCTCATAATTGCCCTAATAAAGTGAGGGGGGAGGCTTCAGCTCTCAAAGCCAAATTTCATAAGTGTTCCAAGTATTGCAAATGTAAGCATAACATACCTCTTTCAATATTGATGTGCTACTACTTTTACCTGGGTGAGTTTTGTGTTGAAGCAGAACTGCCATTCATGGTTAATTTTGGTCTTTGGCACTGAATCATGTTCTCAGCCCTTGTTCTCCCTGTATGTCTCCTCAAAATGAGTTTTCTCTCAGTAGACCCTGCAATATGTCCTGTGTCAGGTATCCAGTTTATTAGACATGCTCATGTATGTCTGGACACCATTGTGGTAAAGCTTCTATCCCCATTTCATCTGCTTATCCATTCAAGAAGCTTCTCAGTCTTTATTTGAATAAGTTGCTTCATCCATTCAACAAATATGTATTGTTTACTATGTGCCAGGCAATAACATTGGCACAGAGTTAAAAAGAGAGAGAGAGAGAGACCAAAATTTGTGAACTTATATAGCTTTCTCTCCACAATGATCACAGAATAAGCTATTAAGTATGTGAAAAAAAAAACATGTCAGATGGTAATAAGCTCTAATATGAAAAGTAAAACAAAGAAGGTGGACTAAGTTATGCTAGGGGCGAGGATGGTTTTCAATTTTCATAGGGTTATCAGGGATTGCCTGTATGAAGGACACTTTGAAACAATATACAAAGAAACTGAAGAAGTGAGCTAAGATATCTAGTAGGAAATCAGTGCAAGCAGAGTGTGTTAAAAGTGTGCAGTCCTGAGAAGGGAATATCCCAGGTGACTATGGCAGGAACAGACATAAGGCTGAATAAATAGCAACATCTTCCTTCTCTTGCCTGGTTGAGACACTCATTTATAATGAAAGAGAAAACAAGAGTTGACATGATCGATCTTCTGCAGATTAACATGGGGCACAGATGGAGGCCAGCAGACCATGAAGAACCAAGATAAAGAAAAGATACTGAGACATGAAGGTAAGATAATGGGCCTTGCTATATCTAACTAAGAATGTAATGCATTAGTGAAAAGTGATTGAAAGATAATGTTGGACTAACATGTATTTATATTTGAAAGTATTGGCCCAAGTTATCTGCTTAGTAAGCAATGTATGCAAGTATTGGCCCAAGTTATCTGCTTAGTAAGCAGCAGTCCTAGAGGAATTAAATATTTCTCAATTCAGAGTGTTTTATTATCAAAATTTATCAAAGGTAGGAACATTTAGCAATGGAAATCCAATTATAAGTACATTCAAAATTTGCTGCTTTGAACAAACAGCTAGAGCAAAATAAAACCTGGCAACATTCTCAGATGCTGATTTAAAGAATATGCTACATTTTCATATGCCCAATTTAGCACACCTCTCAATGTGGAGCCATGTTCTTCATTCAACATATATTTTGTAAGTACAATTATGTGCAAGATTCTGTTCTGGGTCCTACAGATTCGCAGTGAACCAAATTACATCCCCACCTTCATAGAGTTTACATGCTACAGGCAAGGCAGAGAGATATCGGGTACTAAGTGCTATAAGGACAAACAAAGCGGGGTAAGTAGATAAACAATTTCCGTGGGAAAGATTTTGGGGAAGGATATTAATCTGAATTTTCTGCAGTGACAAATAAATCTTTAAAATTTAGTGGCTTTATATGTAGATGATGGGTTGGCACCAGGCTCTGTTTATTAAAATCATTCAGGGACCCAGGCTGAAGAAGCAGGCACCATCTTAGATATTGCTGGTCATTGTGCTTAAGGGAAAAGAGAATTCTGGAGGGACTGGAACCAGAAAATGAGAAATTTCATTTCCACTTATTACATCATTGCCAAAAGTAGCCTCAGGGTCCATCCAACCACCAGTAGCCAGGAAATGGGGTGCCAGCGCGTGACTGAGCAGGCAGGCCTTGCCACTGCCAGACCCCATCCCCAGCCCAGCTGAGTGCACGCTGACCAGGGAGGTGCCCTGCTGGAGAGGCCCGAGATACATGGAGACCATGCACCCTAGGGCACCAGCACACTACCAAGCAGGTAGGCCTTGCCACCACTGGGCCCCATTCGCAGCCCAGCAGAGTGCCCACTGACTAGAGAGGTGCCTCCCCAGAGAGACCCAAGACCTGAGGCAACCATGTGCCCAAGGTGCCAGCAGGCAACCGAGTAGACACTGAGGCAGGCATGCCAAATTGTCAGCTCTGGCAGCATCCTGGCCAGACAATAGGGTCAAACCAGTGGACCATGAAATCCATTGCCACAATGACTAATATCAAAGGAAAGATACCAGAAATATGAAAAATCAAGAAAGTACACCACCAAAGGGTAATAACTCTCAAGCTCTATATCCTATAGAACAAGAAGCCCTTGAAATGTCTGACAAGGAATTTCAAGTGATAATTTTAAGGAAACTAAGTGAGATACAAGAAAACTCAGGTAGACAATGTGATGAAATGCGGAAAAGTAGACAGGACCTGAAAGAAGAAGTGTACAAGGAAATCAATGCCCTGAAAAAGAATGTAGCAGAGCTTGCCAAGCTGAAGAATTCATTCAATGAAATAAAAAAACACAACAGAGAGTTTAACCAGCAGGCTGCAGAAGCAGAAGAGAGATCTTCTGACCTTGAAGATGGGTTGTTGGAAATAACACAGGCAGACAAAAAAAAAAAAAAAAAAAAAAAAAAAAGGAAAAAAAAATTAAAAAAATTA
>NW_007730953.1:26802-33880 GCF_000696425.1 Galeopterus variegatus | reverse complement strand
ACCAGCAGGGGGCAGAAGAAAAAAAGAGATCTTCTGACCTTGAAAATGGGTTTTTGGAAAAAAAACAGGGAAAAAAAAAAAAAAAAAAAAAAAAAAAGAAAGGAAAAAAGAATTAAAAACATTGAAGAAAATATGAGAGATATCAGACAACCTTAAGTGCTCAAATATCCAAGTCATGGGTATTCCAGAAGGGGAGGAAAATAGTGGCAGAAAAGTTCCCAGGTGTAGGAAAAGACACAGATCTTCTGATTCAGGAAGCTCAAAGATCCCCAACTGTATTCAACCCAAAAAGGTCTTCTCCAAGACATATTATAGTCAAATTGGCAAAACTCAAAGACAAAGAGAAAATCTTAAAAGCTGCAAGAGAGAAGCGTAAAATCACCTATAAGGGAGTCCCAATCAGACTAACATCAGACTTTTCATCACAAACCCTAAAATCCAGGTAGGAATGGGATGATATATTCAAAATACTAAAAGACAGAGATTGCCAGCCAAGAATACTCTACCCCCCAAGGCTATCCTTCCAAAATGAAGGGCTAATGGTATATTTCTCAGACAAACAGAAACTGTGGGAGTTCACTACCACAGGACCACACTTACAAGAAATTCTCAAGGGAGTACTGGGTTTGGCACATGAAAAACAACAACCAGTGCCATAAAAACTCAAAAAAAGAAAAAAAATCCTAACCCACTAGTAAAATAAAAATGCCCACAATGAAGAGAGAAAAAAAAGTTTATCTACAACCCAAGAAATCAATAAAGACAGAAGACAGACAATAAATCAGAAAGAAAGGAACAAAAGATACTTAAGACATCCAAACAAAAATCAGTAAAATGCTAGGAGTAAATCAACACTTTTCAATAACAACTCTTAATGTAAAAGGATTAAATCCCCCAATCAAAAGACACAGACTGACTGACTGGATTAAAAAGAAGGACCCAACTATATGCTGCCTTCAAGAGATCCACCTCAACTATAAAGACTCACATAGACTAAGAATGAAAGGATGGAAAAAGATTTACCATGCAAACAGAAATGAAAAACGAGCTGGAGTAGCTATTCTTATCTCTCATAAAAGAGACTTTAAAATAATAATCATAAAAAGAGATAATGAGGGCCACTACATAATGATAAAAGGATTCATCCATCAGGAAGACACAAACATAAATATATATGCACCCAATGTCAGAGCAGCCAGATTTATGAAGCAAACTCTGTTAGACCTAAAGAAGGAAATAGACACTAATACCATAATAGCAGGGGACCTGAACACCGCACTATCAATATTGGATAGATCATCTAGGCAAAGAATCAGGAGAGAAACACAAGATCTAAACAACACTCTAGACCAATTGTACTTGGCAGATATCTACAGAACATTCCATCCAACAACCTCAGAATATTCATTCTTCTCATCAGCACATGGATCATTCTCCAGGATAGATCACATATTAGGTCACAAATCAAGTCTCAACAAATTCAGTTGGTAAACAACATGTATCAACAATATACAAAGACCACTTACAAGTTAATAAGAAAAAAAACGATTTTCAAAAAATGAGCCAATTATTTGAGACACTTTATGAAAGATATATGAAAGGTATCTAAATACATTTTAAATATGTAAACTTAGTCATTAGGGAAATGAAAATTGAACTGTAATGAGATTTCATACACACCCACTGGAATAGCTCTAATAATAACTACCAATATCAGCACCTCACTCTCCCGAGTGAGCCACGGGCTGGCCCATAACTACCAATATCAAGTGTTGCAAGGATGTGAAGAACTGGACTCTTATACATTGCTGGTGGGAACGTAAAATGATACAGCTACTTTGAACAACAGTTTGGCAGCTTCTTAAAAAGTTAAATAGAGCTTCCAGTCAAGGTGGCAGAATAGACAGTCCCCAGTGTCACTCTCTCCCACAAATTAAACAATTTACAACTATTAAAAAGCAACGACAGCCAAGCTGGGGCCACTAGAGCTCAGGGGACGAGGAGGAGAGACCTGTGGAGCTCATGAAGGCAAGAGAAGCCATTATGAGAGAAAGAGAGAAATGCTCCCACCATTTCAAGCCCTGGGTGCTTCAAGGCTGGAGCTGGTGAGCACATGGAGCAAGAGCTGTGCCCTTTGTGTGAAGTTGCTTGGAGGCTGGAGGGGAGAAGCGTTCCTTGGTGGCCCCAGGCCAGCAAGACTACTAACAGGGTTCCTGTGGACCCACATAGGAGCAAGGAGCCACAGACAGTTGAAAAAAGGAGCCACTTAGAGACCAGTGAGTCATCCCAAGGAACCAGTACATGGCCTGTCCCATGGGAAGTGTTTGGAGTGCGGGTAGTGGGGGAGACGGGCCCATCGGGGGAACACTGGGGCACAGCAAGGACAGCTGATCTGCCCTCCACTCATTGCAGGACCACTCAGAGGAGACTGGTCAGGAATATAGAACTGCAGGGGGTGCAGTTTGCTGAAAAAACTGAGGCCCAGACCAGAGTTTCCACACAACCCAGGTGTAACCGACCTCACAAGACCCAGAAGTACATACAAGGTCAACAATTAAAACCTGAGCTGCACAAAAAGCCTCCCCCAGGGAATGAGCAGCAAAGTAGCAATTTAACTAAACAACAGGGCTCAAGTGCTGGTCCCCACAGGAAGTTCACCCATTTTAGAACCAGAGTACAACAAATTAGTTACAGTGCAGAGTTAAATGGTGGGAACAGCAAATAATCTGACACAGAACTGAAAGAAAAAATGAAAAACCCACAGATCAGAGACCAAGTTTGATATTAACTAATAAAGGTCTGACACCACCAAAGAACACCTGTAAAACCTAGAAGGACCAGAAGACCCCTGGATGCCCAAGCCAGAGAGAGAGAAGGGCTGTGGGCTTCAGCCATGCCCCCACAACAACCACACCCAGCCCAGCAACAACCACACCCAGCCCAGCAACAACCACCAGGCTGCATCTAGAAGTGCCTCAGGCTCCCAAGCTGGGGTGGTGGGAGGCAAGGGCCTTAGCCATGCCTCCCTGATATTCACAACCAGCCCAGCCATGACCACCAAGCCACCACAGGAAGTGTCTCAGGCTCCCGAGCCAGGGCACTGGTGGTCTGAGGGCTTCAGTTACACCCCCCTGACATCTGCATTAAGCCCAGCAACAACAAAGCTACCAACAGAAGCCCCCTGGTTTCCCCTGCCAGAATGAGGGGGATGCCACAGGCCTCAACCAAAACCCCCCTCCTTCCTCCTGCTCCCACCCAATTTCCCTCACCCTTCCCCTCTCCACCTCCCCACCAAACTGCTCCACAACGTCTTAGCATGTAAAACAATAATAATATTAATAAATAAAGTTTTTAAAAACATTAAATATACACTTATCATACAACTCAGAAATTTCATTTCTAGTTATCTAACAAACAAAAATGAAAACATATGTCCACACTAAGACTTAGATATTAATGTTCATAAAAGCATTATTCAATGTAACTAAAAATTAGAGAAGATCCAAATGTCCAAGAAGTGGAAAAAGAATAGATGAATGTAGTACAGCTATAAAATGGAATATTAGTCAGCAATACAAAGGAACAAAGTCCTGATGAATGTTACAATATAGATGAGCCTCAAAAACTATGCTAAATGAAAGAAGCCAGATACATACAAAAGCTTCATTGTATTTTATGATTCCATTTATATTCAATTGCCAGAAAAGGCAGAACGGTAGATACAGAAAGCAAATCAGTGGTCTTGTGGAACTGTAAATGGGAGCAGGAATTGACCGCAAACAGGCACGAGATAACTTTTTGGAATAAAGGAAGTATTCTAAGACTAGACAGTGTTGATAGTTGCAGAATGGTATAAACTTACTAAAACCAATTGAAATGTACACTTAAAATAGGTGGATTTGGTAGTATGTAATTTATGTTTTGATAAAGCAGTTTTTAAAAAGAGAAAAAGAAAAGAAACAGTAAAGAGGCCAGTGTGCTATCTTAGAGTATAGAAGGAAAAGGGCCGCCGTAGGAGGTGCAGTCACAGGGACAGCCAGTGGCCCCACCACATGACCACTGAAGCCTTGACATCAGAGCTTGGACTTCTTTACTAGTTTATGGGAAGACAGCGGACTGCTCATTAGAGAGACTGGAGTTAACTTATGTATTTAAAGGACGCTCTATACTAACTTCCTGTAGGAGATAAGATTGAAGTAAAACAACAAATGAAGACACTATTACAGTAGCTCAGGTAAGAAATACAGAAACTAGATCGAGAATAGTGCAGCAGAGGTGCTGAAACATAGTCTGCTCTGGGATGAATTTGAAAAGTAGAGCTTCCAAGACTGATTAATGGATATGTTTGGGGCACTAGATTTTGGCATTTGTATTAACAAGTAATGTGAATAATTAACATCCTTATCGCATTCCTGACCCTCTGCTCAACATTGAACACAACACTAAATCAATGCTTAAGTTTTAATCTTAAGGTTTAGGGTTAAGGCAGTAGTCACTGACAGGATGCACATCACGGAAATTTGATGTTTACAGAACTTGCTAATTTAAAACAAAGAAAATACCCACTTTTTGTTTTCTTGGGTGATTATGTTTTAAAGTATCAGTAAAGCTGCATTGAAATGGCCATGTCAAGTTTCTTTGTTCTGTCTTAAAATGATGTATTCTTATTTGAGAATGTAAAAAATTATCCTGTGCCTTTATGATAACCATTCAAAACAGTTGAATGGAATCAGGCCAATGGACCTCAATTTTTATGATATATGATGTGTAATTTGGATTAACAGATTAGTGCTCAAATAAATCAAAGATAAATTGTAGACAATTCTGAGCATAATTTCCCTTCTCAAATTTAAAGTATGATTTTCTATTATAATAATGCATTTTATTTTTGAAGAGTAATTTCAGAGTAATTTTAAGTAATTAAATATATTGAATGGTAATTTTGAAAATTGCCTGTTTGAAGGAAATAGGTATAGCAATTTATCTTTGCTTTTTATAGGTTGAACTTGTAGCACTAAACATAAAATCTTTACATTTTTAAGGAACAAAAATTTAGAAAGAAAACAATTGTAAAACTGGCTTCAAGTATTTTTACATTAGAGTTTTAATGATTTATTTTATCAGGAAATTAAGGTGATAAAAAAGTTTATATTACTACCAATTATTGTATAAAATAAATTTTATTTTTAAAGTTTTTTCCAAAATGTTTAAATTATAAATTCTACATTTAAATGGTCATTTATTTATTTTTACTTTTAAATTATATAGTGAATGCTAGGTGACACTTTTATGACTAATCAAAGAGTCAGTCTCATTTTCTTTCTGTAATACAAACTCTGTTACCTGAAACAAAATAATTGTCCCTATATGATGCTTCTGATTATTTTTATTTTCCAGTAATTGTTTTACTAATTTTGTAATCTCCCTAGCAAGATTAGTTTTATTAGTTAAAAACAACAACAAACAAAAATACCATCTGGAGTATCAGATAAGCTCCACATCTTAGTAAATACTTAACAAAGTTTGGTTCTTACTTATGTAAATATCAGAACAGATTTAATGATTGTTTGAGAGGCTCTCTTCTAGTAATTGCTTAATTAAGACAGCCTCTTTCCTTGTACCTGAGTCATCTTCAGCACATTGTTTTCTTCTTGCTTGTCTGTATTAAGCTGATGAAGGGGGAGGACTATGGAGGATCTTGCATGAGAAGTTTACCTGGGCCAGACTGGGAATAGGTACAGGTCACTACTTTCCTTTCCATGACTGGTCAGAATTCACTCATAGTTACAATTAATAATAGTTTGTTTCTTTGTATAAAAATAAGAGGAAATGGGCTGTTAAATAGCTAACAGTTCTGACACACCTATCAAGGAGTTGTATATTATTTTCAGGTATCTAGAGAAAAAATATCCTCATTTAAAAATTACTCAGTTTAATACTTATTTAATATCCAGATTAATATTCAGATTATCTGGATCCTTTTGTCTTATAATTTCTTTCTGTCCTTTTTCTGTTTTTAAATAACAGCTTTATTGAGTGTAATTCAAATACTATAAAATTCGCCATTTTACAGTGTGAAATTTGGTGGGTTTTTTTTTTTTTGTATATTCACAAAGTTGTACAGCCAATACTGCTTTTTAATTCCAGAACAGTTCATAGCTCCCAGAGAGGCCCCTTACCCATTAGCTGTCACTCTTCCCTTTCCCCTGCTATCAGCCTCTGGAAACCACTAATTTACTTTCTGTCTCTATGGAATTGCCTATTCTGAACCTTTCATATAAATTGAATCATTCATTATGTAGCTTTTTGTGTAAGGTTTCTTTCACTTAGCATAATGTTTTCAAGTTTGACCCATGCTGTGACATGAATCAGTACTCCATTTCTCTTCGTGTTCAAATAATATTCCATTGTATGGATATGCCACAGTTTGTTTACTCATTCATCAGTCGATGGACAGTTGTTTCCACTTTCTGATTATTCTGAATAATGCTGCTATGAATACTTGTGTACACATGTTTGGGTGGAAATACATTTTCAATTCTCTTGGGTACATACCTAGTTAAGAATAGAACTACTTAGGTCATATGGTAACTCCTTGTATAACATTTTCAGGAACTTCCAAACTATTTATGAAAACTATTGCAACATTTTGCATTCCCAGTACCAATCTATGAGGATTTCAGTTTCTCCATATCCTCACCAAGCTTATTATTCTTTTTGTTTATTTATTTTTTTGGTGGCTGGCCAGTGCAAGGATCAAACCCTGGACCTCAGTGTTATCAGCATCACGCTCTAATCACTGAGTTAACCAGGCAGCCTCTTAGTTGCAAAGTAGAATTTCATTGTGGTTTCAATTTGCATTTCCATAATGACTAATGATGTCGAAAATATATTTTCATATGATTATTAGCTATTTACATATATTCGTTAGAGAAATGTCTAAATCTTTTGTACATTTTTAAATTAGGTTAACAATTTTTTTTTTTTTTTTGTCTTTTTTCGTGTCCGGCAACGGATCGCAACCCTCAGTGTCGCGCCCGTACCGGACCGGGACCGGCAACGGGATCGCAACCCTCGG
>NW_007730953.1:16394-23604 GCF_000696425.1 Galeopterus variegatus | reverse complement strand
CAGTGGTAACAAAGGGTATCACATGGCAAGTATTGGCATGAGTAAGAGCTCTCCCATGTGTTCTTCTTATAAAGCCACCAGTCCACACCCATGATAACTCATTACCATCAACCCATTACCCCATGAATGGATTCACCCATTTACAAGCGCACAGTCCTCATGATCCAATTACTTCTCAAAAGACTCCACTTTTCAAATGTTATAATCAAATTTCCCACCCTGTTAACACTGTTACAGTATGGATCAAGTTTTTAATTCATGAACTTCTGGGAGACACATTTGACCCATAGCAGTACCCTATAAAATTTGACCAAATAATGAAAAATAATCAAGTCCTACTTCCAGGTATGAAAGACTAACACCATAACAGATGACCCTCCTCTGGAGAAAACAGCTAACAACCCGGACAATGCAACTGCCTGAATGTACCGGAGAGGGAAGAGAATAATCAGACTCTGGTGGAGAGTTCACACTTGCTTGGAAGATCGAAGACAGGGAGTTTTGTAAATAAGAAAAAACATCTCCTGCCAGCAATGCTGAGCAATAAGAAATTCTAAAGGAAGTTTTTCAGGATAAAGAGAAATAATACTAGAAAAAAAATTAATTCTTCAAAATATAATGAAGAGTACTAAAAATGATAAACTTCTAGGCCAGGGCTAGATTCATGGGCATGCGACCAATTCAGTTGCACAGGATTGTCCCCCACCCCCAGCCCCAACACTCAGAAGGAGGCCCTGTGCTTGGGGATTAAAGTTCTATGGTCATTGTTTGGAAATTCTTAATAATTTTACCTTTAAGTTTTTCTGTTATATGTGAAATCCTTGGCACTTTGAATCTCAACTCACATGTGGTTTCACTTTCCAGCACTTCCTGGAGAACCCAGAATGGGTCCTCAGCTGTCTGGTCCAGTATCCTCATCTGGTGACCACTGCTATCCTCTGACCCCAGTGTGGGCTTAGAACCAGGCAAGAATGGTGGAGATCAGGTGCCCTGCATACTGAAATGAGTGGGGTGCTGGACATCTATGAGGATCTGCATTCACCTCTTGAATATCCCCAAGACAGAGGGAGCTCAACATTAAACAATATACAAAAAACACCATGGCAGCTTAGAAGAGAGAGATTGTGGTTAAAAAAGAAAAGCTTTTCCTGCCTTTTGAATAACAGTTCCCACATTTTTATTTTTTTCTTGGGTCCTGCATATATGCAAAATGCACAAGCCTATTCATTTTTCTCAAAATTTTTAAAGGAAATATATAATTATTGAAATACTAAAATTATAACATTGTCTTGTGGAGTTTATGACATGCAAAACAAAGCAACTGATACAAAGAGAAAAATCTGAAATGAGACAAGAGCTGTTGCCCTGCTTATGTGGGCATGTGAACAAAAGCCGACTCTTGGAAAGTGCACATTTTTGGAGAAATTGAGACAGAGCCTATACAAATAATTTCCTATTTTTATAACTTTCATACCAGGAATAACTGTAGTCCTGACAACATGCACAATAGAAGGGTGATGGTGAATGGGGCACCTTCTGAAAAACCTTGTCATATTTCTGGTTGAAAAATCACAGAAGTGAAGCCAGGGAATCATGAATGCTGAAGAGAGTATGGGAATATCAGGAAAGAAAGAGCTAGAGAGTGGATTCCCTAAATCTGTCTATCCACATGTCTGACTGACCCCCCAAATTGTGCATGTGCAGAACAGACTGGAAAAGACCAATCATAAATCTGTATATTTTCAATAACAGAACTTTAAAATACATGAAGCAAATTTTGACAGAATTAGAAAGAGAAAGAAATTCCACAGTCATATTTGCTCCCTCAACCATTGAAAAAAAATACTCAAAAAATTGGGAAAGACTAAAAACATTCTAGGCAGCACTGTCAAACACAGTGACTTAGTTCATATTTTTTAAAATGCACCTTGCAACAACAGAGTTCACATGCTCTCTTTAAGTGCACATTGTGTGTTGCCCAAGATAATAAATTCATTAACTAGTGACAATAAATTTTAATATACAACATATCAAAATTTGTGGGGTACAGATAAAATAGTGCTTCTACGGAAGTTAATGTTTTAGAATGCCATTGTTCAAAAGAACAATCTCAAATCAATGATTTAATCCTCTTCCTTAAGAAACTCAATACAAAATAGCAAATGAAACCCACAGCAAATAGGATAAATGTAAACAATAAAGTAAAAAGCATGAATCAATTAAATAGAAAATAGAAAATAGGAAAAAATAAATAAAACCATAATTTGATTTTTTAAAAATATTGATAAAATTGAGAAACCTCTAGCCAAATTGGAGAAAAAAGAGAAGACACAAATTACAAAAATTATGAAAGAAAGAGGGGACCTCACTACAGACACTTCAGACTTTAAGATGATAAGGGAATATTATGAAACATTTTAAACGTGTATGAAATAGACACATTTCTGGAAAGAAACAAATTAAGAAATCTGGCCCAGGAATAAATAGAAAACTTGCACACACTTAAACAAATAAAACAAATTGTTTGTAACTAAAAGTCTTTCCCCAAAGAAAACTCCAGGCCCAGATGGTTTTGGTGTCAATTCTGTCAAAACCTAAAGGAGAAATAATACTAATTTTAGATAAACTCTTTAATAAAATAGAGTAGAACACTTTTCAATGCACTTTATGAGGTATTACCCTAATTCCAAAAGCAGACAAAGACAACACAGTAAAAGAGAATTACAAACCAAATTGTTGCAAGCATAGATGCAAAAACTCTTAAGAAAAATATTTACAAATTGAATACAACAGTATTTAGAAGAGAAAACTAATTATAACTGCTATGGTTTGAATGTTGTTTGTCCCCACCAAAACTCATGTTGAAAGTTAATTGCCAGTGTAATGGTGTTGGGGGGTGGTGCCTTTCAGAGGTGCTTAGGTTGTTAGGATAGATTAATGTCTTTCTCTAGAGGCTGGATTAGTTCTTGTGGGAATAGATATGGAATTTGATATCTAGCTGCAAAACAATTAATGTCAATTCTAACCTTACATTATGCATAAATATTAACTTGAAGTGGATCATAGTCCTAAAGATAAGAGTTAAAATATACTTCTGGAAGAAAATACAGGAAAAATATTTGTAATATTGAGTTTTGCAAAGATTTCTTGAACAGGAAACAAAAAACACCCATGAGTGCAACAAAGAGAGAAAGAGAAACAGAGAAGGAGCAGGAAAAATTGAAAGGACATTATAATGTGGTAGATTTAAATCCAAATATATCAGTAATCATATATCAGGGTGTATCGGTGACTTAGTTGGCTTCTGTTACTTATAATGAAATACCTGAAATTGGGTAATTTATAAGGAAATGCAATTTGTTTTTTACAATTTCAGAGCCTGGGAAACTTAAAGTCCAAGGTACGCATCTAGCGAGGGCCTTTTTCTTGGTGATGATGCTCCACAGCAACGCATGGTATCATCACATGATGAATGGCTGAGCATCAGAGCTAACCTACTCGCTCTCCTTATAAAGCCATCAGAACCATGCCCATGACCACCCACTAAACCCTCAACTTATAACTCCATGAATGGATCAATTCATTGACCAGGACACTTCTAATCACCTCGTTAAGGCCCCACCTTTCGGGCCAGCCCGGTGGCGCACTGCTACAGTGCGCCACTTGCGAGCGCAGTGGTGCTCCCGCCGAGGGTTCGGATCCCACATACAGACCGGTTCCCGCTCACTGGCTGAGCGAGGTGCGGGTGCAATGCGGAGGTTTGCGATCCCGTTGCCGGTCCTGGTCCGGTACGGGCGCAACACTGAGGGTTGCAATCCATTGCCGGACACGAAAAAAGACAAAAAAAAAAAAAAGGCCCCACCTTTCAATTACCATCATAAGATTTTCCACTTTCTTAACACTGTTACAGTGGGGATTAAGTTTCCAACATATGAAACTTTGCTGGACACATTTAACCCATAACAATCAGTAAGATGAGAATAAGAACTATTAGAAAGGTAAAAAATCTCTGCATTTAGACAATATGATTATATACATAAAAATTCAAAGGAATGTATTGAAATTAATAACACTTTTACAAGGCTGCTGGATACAAAAGCAATGTATAAAAATCTATATTTCTGTGAACAAACAGAAAACAAAATGTAAAGATGTTACTTAATAGCATAAAATATGACAAAACTATAAATTATCCTAACCAAAGTTCTTCAAGATTTTCAAGATCTTATAGGAAAATTTTTAATGTTTTAAATTTATTACTATAACATTATAGAATAATTCATTTCTTCAACATAGAGAGTAATTAATTTCTATGAGCAAAGAGAATTAAATAATTTCTATGAGCAAATAGAAAATGAAATATAAAGATGTTACCTAACAGTGTAAAACATGATAAACCTTCAAATTATTCTAAACGAAGATCATTAAGATTTACAAGAAAAAAATTTAATCTGTTACTTACTGTAGCATTATACAGAGTAATTAAATGAAAACCTAACCAGAGTATACAACATATTTATAGATTTGGATAATGTATCCTATAAAGTCAATTATTTCAATTGTTCCCAACTTGATCTACAGTTTAAAGCAATCCTTATCAATAGTGTGTGTGAATGTGCATTTGAGTTTGTGTGCATGTCTATAGAACTGTATAAGCTAATGTTAGAATTCATATAAAAAGTCTAAGAATAAGCAAAACATCTTAAAGGAAAATTACCAAGTCGGAGAACTTGCTCTACCAAATTTCAAGCCCTATTTTAAAGCTACAGTAATTTAGACAGTGTAGTGACTGGTTTAAGAATAGACTAACAGAGGAACACAATACAATATTGATTTTGTAAATAGACCCATAAATATTTAGACACTTGATATATGATTAAGAAGGGAAAGCATAGTCTTTTCAACATATGATCTGTAGGAAATTGGAATATTCATATTTTAAAAAGTGAAATGAAACATCTACCTCATGTCATATACAAAAGTCAATTTCAGGTATGCATAAGATTTAAATAACTTCTATAAGATAGTGCTGGAGAATGTGTTTATGTCCTCAAGGTAAGGTAATATTTTCTCAATAGGTGACGAAAAAGGACTAACCATAAAGGAAATAACTAACAAAGTTAACTCTATTCAAATTTCTTTTTGTAGAATGCTGTAGTGTGGGAGATGATATTTGAAATATATATAACTAACAAAGGATTCGTATCAAGAATATATAAAGAATTCCTACAAATTAGAAGAAAAAATATACAGGCGACCTAATAAAAATATGCACAAGAGATTTAAATATGCACTTCACAAAAGATAATTACCAAATGGAATATATGAAAAAGTATCCAACACAATAACAAACCAGGCAAATGGAAATTAAAAGCACAGTAAGTAAAGTACTAGTAGACACCATCTAACAATGACCGATACTAATGAAACTGACACCACCACAAGTGGGAGACGGTGTAGAACTACGACAACCCTCATGTACTGCTGGTAGTAGTGTAAATTTTTGGATTCAGTTTGGAAAACAGTTTAGCATCATATACTAAACTGGAGATTATTCACATCTGTAATTCAACAATTTTGTTACTACGTACAGCACAATGAAAATATGTATACTTGGTAGCAAGGGAAAAGTACAAGAATTTTCATTGCAGAACTGCTTTTCTGTTAGCTGACTGAAAACAATCCAAATGTTCATTATCATTGAAATGGTTACATACATTTTCTTATGTTTATGTAACAGAATTCTGTGCAGCAATAGAAATAAATTAACCACTATCATGGCACCATGATTTAAGTCACAAACATAAAATTGAAGAAAGATACTAGATACATGCAAAAAATACATGTTTGATTTCATTTGTAAAAATGCAAAAGACAGGTAAAATGGAACAATAGTGCTTAGGAATGTATAGAAACATACACTTAATGGTTAAAGACTAGAATAAAATACAAAAGTGATTCCTGAAATCAGGATAGTGGTTTACTTTGGAGAAAAGTGGGTAGTGTTTGAGGTGAGCACGAGGTAGTTTTATGAGGTACTGACATTGTTCTATTTCTTGGCCAAAGTGGCAGTTGCACAATTTAGACAATTTCTTGGGCTGTGTATTTATATTTTGTGCACTTTTCATGCTTTATATTTTACAATAAAATAAACTGATCTATGTTATATTACATATATTTCAAAAATTTGGGAGTCTATAATTTATTAAAGTTGGGCAATATAAATGGTAATCTCTTAAAGGTACGTGGAAGTGTGCCAAAAGGTATTTGAAAACACATGATAAATGTAAAACATCACTTTTACTTGAAGTTTGGAGATGAAAAGGGAGAATTTTCATCACTAAGGTAAAGGATGGTTTTCTATTAAAATGGTCACAGATATAGTATGGAATGCAATATTTCAAGGCTTTAAAACCTAATCAGGACCTTAAATATTTTTTTCCTTTTAAGAAATTTCTCACTTTCCATGAGCCACTTCAAGCTACAGTCCTTCAAAAACCTACCCAAAATATCCCAGCCATTCTCTCCCACTGCACATGCCTGCACACACCAATTTCTAGTTTGCCTGGAAGTTTCTGTGGTTCTGAACTGAAAGTCCCACAAACCTGAGAAATCTTTCAATCCCAGCAAACTGGGAAGGCTGGTCAAGGATACTTAATGAGCAAACATCTAAAAGTTCTTTCTTATACCATTGTTTTATGCTTTGAACATTAATCATAAAACAATGAAAGAAAATTTATAATCTGGGAATATAGAGTTATGATACAACTAAGAAAAATTTTGACCTCAAATTACCTTTTTGATAAATTAAAACTGCATATTTTCTGCTATTTTGCCCAAAGTAGGATTTTGCTCATGCTAAGTGCTATTGGTGAACTTTGCCCACCATGTTTAATTTACCTGAACTGAGGTGAGACACGGCTGAGATAATTGTAGCCAGAGGCAGGCTCGAAGTAAGATGAGGAGATGACTGAGGTTTGCGTGAAATAAGTGAAGAGCAAATCATCCGAGAAAGGAGAATAGAATAAGTTATTAGTAGATTATTATATGATTTATGGCCAAAAAATAAAGACTAGAATATATGGGAGCCAATAATTGTGGCATTAAAACTTTTAATACATAACATTTTAGAGGATATGAGAAAATTTAGTGTTAATGCATTACCTTTTAAATCACTAGTCATCTGAAGAGATTTTATTCTCCTTTATTT
>NW_007730953.1:14245-15393 GCF_000696425.1 Galeopterus variegatus | reverse complement strand
TTTTCCTTTTCTATAGGGTAGTTTTCAAGTACTGTAACTAAGAATGCTATTTTAGGTAGTTAGGATTTTCTGAGCCTTCCTGTATCTTTTTGTGACTAATTTTTGTGAGCTGCCAAGGCAGACAATCTACCCTGTTTTCAACCCCAAAAGGGCAGAAAGGTGGAAACATGCTTCATAACATTCTCAGCTCTTTTTAACTTGGAGCTTGATGACTTTCTGGCCTCGTGCCCATGGAAAGAGACAAATGAGAAGAAGCCTGCTTTTATTGCTGTTCCCAATGCTCCCCCATCATAAGAATGACAAAAAGTAAACTATCCTGTTGGAAAGAGGCCCTATTTCCTTCACCAGGTCAGAAGTTTAAAGCAAAATAATTGGACATAGTTTTTAAAGTGAGCATTTGCTTAAGCACAACTTGGCTGTTATTATTATTATTTTTTTAATATTTACATTGAGGAAATAAAGAATCTGTGGAGGAGTTTGGAAAACTGAAGTAAAGAAAGCAACTTTTGAAAGAGAAGTCCTGTTGTTTGCTTTTCTGTATCATTGGCTCATTACAGTACATCAAAACAGAGTAAAAGAAAAAAANAATTTTAACTCTGTTTTCTGCTTTTCTAATTTGAACAGCCATATTTAATACCACTTTTTTTACTGTACTGCAGCATAAAGAAATTAATTCCACACAGATTGAAATGATTATGAAATTGGTGGGCAGAGAATACAGCAGAAAATGGGTTTCATTTTATATCAAGTTGCTACACAAGGAACCCAGTTCTGCTGTAGATATTGATGAATTCCAGTGGACTAAATTGCCTTTGCAATTTACTTACATGTGCAAAGGTCAATTTGCCTCTTGGTGAAAGAAAATCAGGCAAATGGAATTCTGTTTAATTGAGTGATACATTCCACTGAATCTGCCATTAGAACTGATGAAAGTTTATTTTAGAAACTAGTATTGTGGAGGAGGGGTGTCCAGAGTTTACTGTCTACTCTTAAATAATGCTTAAAATCTGTGAAGACCAATTTGATCTTCATACCTTTCCAAGAAGCAATATTTCCTTGAAGTTTTGGAGTTTTATGCTATTAAATCTTTTCCTTTTCTATAGGGTAGTTTTCAAGTACTGTAACTAAGAATGCTATTTTAGGTAGTT
>NW_007730953.1:7710-11095 GCF_000696425.1 Galeopterus variegatus | reverse complement strand
CCATCACTTCTATCAGTGTGCATTGGGATGAGTCACCTGATCTCTGAGACCTTCTTTGCTACCTGCAAAAATTGGCTAATAATCCCTACTTCACAGAGATGTATTAGTGCTGAGAACCATATGTGACTCAAAAATACATAAATGTTTAATTAATAAAATCTAAAGCAAATAACACTTTTCAAAAATCAAATCAATAAAGAACACAAATAATTAGCATTCACAGCAATTTATAACAATTTTATCCTAATATGGATGACTCAATTTTATTCTTAATAATATTTAGTAATAATTGCATTGCCAATGATTTTAAAAGTCATTTACATTTTTCATTTGCATCATGGCCTTTTCAAAATAGTCTTGCTATGTTTTATTTATCTGTGTTGCAATAAAAATATCAAATAAATCAGCAACTTTACTTTGAAATTTTTATAGATTTTGTGATGAAAAATGAGGAACTGTAATTCCTTTCTCTAGTCAACTACCAAAGATCAGAGCTGTCATATTAGCTCTCAGCATAACAGGAAACTGAAGCAAAATTTTAAAATATCTTCCAGTTTTGACCAAGAGTGTGTTTTGTTTGAGAATTCTGATAATAAATACTTTTTTTGCACAAGTTTTAAAGACAATGGCATTATTCCATGCACATATCTGATTACAAAAATACTTCCAGAGCATGTAAGTTATAAGGCAGCCAAATAACAAAGATTATCTATTATCCTGGCAGGTCTTCAAATTTGCCAATTATAACAAAGGCTTCTAAATTTACTTTGTTAATAGTGAAAATAAAAGGGATAATAAATGCATGAGAGACATTATTTAAAAAATAATTGCTGAACTCTTCAGCTTAAGTTTACAAAGTAGAGAGGCAGAGTTTGAATATTCTCTCTCTCACACACACGTGCTTGCACACATATGCACATACAAGGGTGTGTGAGAAATTTGGTCCTAAAAATGCTCAGCTAATGACAGATTTAGAGAGTGCATTAAATATTATCACGCAATTACTTGAATGATTTATTATTTCTTGAATCACTTGAATACAGTTTAAATACATTAAACTATCATGCAGTTTCATTTGCTATACTGTAATGAAGCCTGTATTAGTCCATTTCTGTTGCTCATAATAAAATACTTCAAACTGGGTAACTTATAAGAAAACAAAATTTATTGTTTACACCTTCAGAGCCTGAGAAGTCCAAATTGCAGGGAGGAAGTCCAAATTCCAAGGAACACATCTGGTGAGGGTCTTCTTTGGTGATGGCTTTACAGCAATGCAGGGATCTCACATGGCAGAAAATGGTGGAGCAGAAAGAGAGAGAGATTCTGTGTGTGCTCTCCTTTTAAAGCCCTCATACCACGCCCCTGACCAACATTATTAATCCATTCAGTATGGCATAGTCCTACAATCTAATCACCTCTTCAAGGCCCCATCTTTCAATTACCATAGTAGGACTTCCCACCCTCTTAATTCTGTCATAGTGGGAACCAAGCCTCCAACACACTAAACTTTTAGGGGAATACAATTCAATCCATAATAGAGACTCAACACTAAATTGAAAAGTGTTTCAATCCAATAATATTTTAGTCCAGTTTTTAAGAAAATTGAGCCAAAGCTTTTGTATATAGCCTTAATTATATTCTCTCACTGGTGGTGACTGATTTATTTTACTAGCCTCTTCAAGGTCACAATCAATAATTTTAAACTTCAGCATTATCTGAGTTTCAATACAGTCCAGAGTGAGCACCTACCCTGCTCACTCTGTCCGTTGTACTGAATGTTTCNTTTTTTAGCTCCTGCATGTGGCATTTCTCTTTAATTCCATGTCTTATTTCACTTAACATGATTTTCTCTAAGTACATCCACATTGTTGCAGTGGCAGAATTTCATTCTTTTTATGGCAGAGTAATATTTCAATAAGGATATATACCACATTTTCCTTAATCAGTCATCTGCTGACGGACATTTAGGTTTGTTTCAACTCTTGACTATTGCAAATAGAGCTTATATGCTGTAATGTAATGCATGAGGAAATATGTTTGCTTTTATCACTAATAGAAAAATATGTTCATTTGAATAATTTGTGGCTTGACAATTCTTTCAGAAACATGAGTTGATGTTAAGAAATACTCTTGGCAGGAAAATTGTAAGTTTTAATCTGACGAAAGCTTTAATGTGGTTTATCGTACTAATGAGATTTTGAATATAGAATAATTTAGACTACTTCTTACTGACAAACCTGAACTCTGAGAAAAGTATCCAAATAGGTATGCTTTAATCATTTTTATCACTTAAACATGTCAACAAAAATGTTTGTTTTCAATATGGTGTATAACATTACAAACACTAAAACAAAAAAATATATACTTGCCTCACACAGTTTAAGCAATGTCACCGACATGTCAACAGTTAATTGACAATGTGACAAAGACTGTAATAAAGGTATGTGGAATATGCTACAGGAGTATATAAGAAGGAATTTTCCCTGGAAGGAACATTTAAATGGTGTTAATATTATGTAGAAGTATATTAGGCAGGGAAATAAAAAAGAGGTGCGAGGCAGCGAGTGGCCAAGGCACTCAGCCAGAAGGAACAGTATTTTGAAATGAATAATTAATTTGAGGATTAGCTATTTAACCTGAGTAAAACCTAGTACCAGGGGATTAGAAAACATAGAATAAGAGGAGAAAATAAAGGACCTCATATATTTTCCCAAGAAATGCATTTTTACTTTATCTTGCAGGCTGTGGTAAAAAGGTTAAATAACATCTGTTAGTTTTAAAAATATGACGTGCTTAATCGATTAATTGGAGTTCCATGATATATTGTAAGTGATTTATTTGACCGCAATGGATCATATTCTCTGTTGGAAATCGCATGTTTTAGTCCTTCTCTTTATTATTTTTTTTTAGGGACATTTCTTCGTTAGGCTTTGTTTTGTTTTGCCTCTATTTCTCCCACATTACATAATTCCTGACCTCTCTTCATCTATTCAAGCTATGCCCACGGTGGTACCTTTTGTATGGAAAGAACACTTTTTGGTATTGGATAGGTTTCACCTGTGTCACTCCTTCAGGCACTAAAATCTTGGCAAGGGACATACCTTGTGCCTAGAGTCCAAAAGCTATATCAATCCGTGGACACGTGGGGCTACCACATTCTTGCACTACCTGACAAGTCATTTGTCTCTTCTAGTTATTTTTGGATCAGCTCTCCTTGGTCATAATGCCTATCTTTGTTACTGTAGATTTGGGTCTGTAAAATCACAATGACTTTCTTATTTTATAGAGAAGAGAGAGTGGGAGGTAAAAGTGAACAGCCATCACATAAATGATTCACTGGTGTTTGTTGTCTGAGCAGGCTGAAGTCCCCCCCAGTTTATTCATA
>NW_007730953.1:5116-6770 GCF_000696425.1 Galeopterus variegatus | reverse complement strand
AGCTCCCCTATGGATATTATTATAACTTACTTAGAAGGTACACGTGAAATTGATGTTTGTACTCTACAAGTAAGAAGCAATGACTGGCAGTAAAGATTAAATTTATCCCTGATGAGGCCAGTGTTATGTCCACTTCTATCTAAGAGGCAGTGAGCAACAGATAACGGTCCAAACAAGAAAAAGCTGTTTGTTTGTTTGTTTTTCTGGCCCACAAATGATTACAAAAAATTGTTCTGGAAATGCAGATGGTTTAATTTTAACAACTGATTCCCATAAGAAAAAGTACTGAAAAATTCAATGACTCAGAGGAATTACAGGGATAATATTTTCTAAGAACAACCTGCAGCTCAACAAAGTAACTGGCGCAAGTAGATCCGTAACAAAGGGCGTAGCTTTGTTGTTGAGCAAAAATGCGTGTACGTAGCTAGTTTGTGGAAACACACTCCACAAGTATTTGAGTTTCTTTCTGCTTGTCAGAAGTGTTCAAGGGTGCACATTGAGTACAGGATCTTGTTTCTTTCCTGCTGGGCTGATTTGGTACATAGGGAACTACTTTCAGCACTTCAGTGTGGGTGGTGGTGAAGATTGGAATCTTTTAGAATTAGAAAGAAAAGGTATTTTAAGCTCTGGTGTCAAAAAGCATATGTTTTATGATGATACTTTAGAGAAAAGAGAGCAGGATATACATATGCTACAACTAGGAAGGAAAATCACTTTGCTTTTTGAATAAGAAACAAAATCCTATTTGTTGGGTAAAATCAGTTGCAAAGATTGTCTCATCCAAGCACTTACCTGCTGCTTAAATTTCCTAAGGTATTCTGGGCTGCCATGACACCTCTGGTCTAAATTAACATCTATGCCCTCAGCCTGAATCTACTTATGAAGGGTTAAACATATTACTTAATTTTTTAAAATTTGTTTTTCATTTCTTTACATTTGTAAAATCACTATTATTATAATAAAGAAAAGCTTAGAAGGAAAGAAAAAATAGACAGGTCACCCATAATCCCACTACTTTAATCCAACAATTTTAATAGACATTTATCTTTTATATCTTCAGTACTTAAACCATTCATTTACTTTCCTCTTTACCTTGTCTCTCAGGCTGTTATATTGACATAAAAACAGATTGATATTTGGAAGAAAATTCCACTTTTTTACATTACAAAATGCTTCATTATTCTTCCTGTACAAAATTAGCATTGCAGGTATTGTTTGAAATACAAATTTTCATAGAAATTTTAATGACTGAATTGGCTCTTCATTTTCTAAAGCAGGTCTATCCTTTTAATTTTAAAAGTACTGCACTTTAAATGAATCAAGTAAATATCATAATAAATGAATCTCTTTTCAAAACTAAAAATGAAAGTAAAATTCTAGTTATTTTTATATGGAATAATTACTCTAAATTTAATGAATTTTCACTGTGGCATAATTACATCTTATTTGTTCAAAGGGCAATGTTACTCTATGAAAGCTATAAACATCAAGGTCATTTTTCTTTTTAAAATTTATTAGAATTCTAAATATGTTTCTAAGAATTTTTTTTCTAGCTGTTAAAAATTTCATGAGACAATTTACTGTCTGGGATACCTAAGAACATTTTTTAAAAATGCAAAACATCTTAAATACTGTGTTAACTAAGAGGAAATGC
>NW_007730953.1:2490-3999 GCF_000696425.1 Galeopterus variegatus | reverse complement strand
TCTATGAAAGCTATAAACATCAAGGTCATTTTTCTTTTTAAAATTTATTAGAATTCTAAATATGTTTCTAAGAATTTTTTTTCTAGCTGTTAAAAATTTCATGAGACAATTTACTGTCTGGGATACCTAAGAACATTTTTTAAAAATGCAAAACATCTTAAATACTGTGTTAACTAAGAGGAAATGCGCAGGACAAAGAAAACAGAATGTCTTTTTGATTTTTTTTTCTATTGAAAAATAATTGATTATATATATTTGTGTGATACAGAGTTGACTATCAGTATTTGTGTACAATATGTAGTGACCAAATCAGGATTATTAGCATATTCATCATTACAAATCATAATTATTCTTTGTGTCCATTACCCAATTTCTCCCTAATCCTCTCGGCCTGTCCCCTTTCCCACCCCTAGTAACCATAGTTCTGTGCTCTCTTTCTGGAAGCTCATTGTATTGTGATTGTTCCTTCCTTCCTTCCTTCCTTCCTTCCTTCCTTCCTTCCTTCCTTCCTTNCCTTTTCTTATTTATTTTTCAGCTATCACTTACACATGAGGACATGTGGTTTGAGTTTTTAAATGTTTAGAACAATATTCAAAATCTTCCCAAAGCGTGGCGATTTTACATACTCTAGACACAATCCAAAGCATCTTCAGCAACTACAGTGCAATCATAATTTAATTTTGAAAATATATTTAATGAGACCAATAGTAAACATCTCAGAACTAAAGTGTTTCATTTGTAGTGTTTTTTCTTGTTCTAGGATATTCATATATCAAGGGACTGGTGTCTATTTTATTTTATATGATTTTATTTATAATCTTTTTATTTCTCCTCTTCATTTTCCTCATCTTCTCCCTCTTCTTCATGAGTTGCTTTAGTTGCTTTCTTTGGATGTTTTGAACCATTCTTTTAGACTTTGGTGCAACACTTTTCATATACTTGGTAATTGTTCTCCTCACTATTTAAAGACTGCTTCAAAATGCTGATTAAAGTGTTCCACATTTGAGCACTTTCCTCCCATATCATAATAGATATGTCTGGGTGTACAGTGTTGTTGGGAGGCAGAGATTCTGACCACATAGAAAGAACTTAAGGTAGTTTGAGGCAATAGGACCCTTCTTCTTTACTTCTCTTTCAGCTGGCCTGTCAGCTTTCATATTCCATCACATCAAAGCTTTACCAGCTTTGGCCGTTTTACCAAAATTGAGTCCCCCTGTAGTAGTCCATTTCTGTTGCTTATAACAAAATATCTGGAACTGGGTAATGTGTAAGAAAACAAAATTTATTGGTTTTGGAAACTGGGAAGTCCAGAGTCCAGAGAACATATCTGGTGAGGGTCTTCTTCGGTGGTGGCTTTACAGCAATGCTGAGATCTCACGTGGCAGAAAATGGCAGAGCAGAGAGAGAGACTCTCATGTGCGCTCCTTTTAGAGCCCTCAGAACCACACCCCTGACCACCATTATTAATCCATTCACTATAGCATGGTCTTCAGAATCTAATGATCTCTT
>NW_007730953.1:0-1953 GCF_000696425.1 Galeopterus variegatus | reverse complement strand
ATTTAAAGACTGCTTCAAAATGCTGATTAAAGTGTTCCACATTTGAGCACTTTCCTCCCATATCATAATAGATATGTCTGGGTGTACAGTGTTGTTGGGAGGCAGAGATTCTGACCACATAGAAAGAACTTAAGGTAGTTTGAGGCAATAGGATCCTTCTTCTTTACTTCTCTTTCAGCTGGCCTGTCAGCTTTCATATTCCATCACATCAAAGCTTTACCAGCTTTGGCCGTTTTACCAAAATTGAGTCCCCCTGTATTAGTCCATTTCTGTTGCTTATAACAAAATATCCGGAACTGGGTAATGTGTAAGAAAACAAAATTTATTGGTTTTGGAAACTGGGAAGTCCAAAGTCCAGAGAACATACCTGGTGAGGGTCTTCTTTGGTGGTGGCTTTACAGCAATGCTGAGATCTCATGTGGCAGAAAATGGCAGAGCAGAGAGAGAGACTCTCATGTGCGCTCCTTTTAGAGCCCTCAGAACCACAGCCCTGACCACCATTATTAATCCATTCACTATAGCATGGTCTTCAGAATCTAATGATCTCTTCAAGACCCCATCTTTCAATTACCACAGTAGGATTTCCCATCTTCTTTACACTGTCACAGTGGGGACTAAGTTTGGGGGGACATCAATCCACATCACCTCCATTTTTTTTCTTTAATAAAGTGTACTTTATTTCTGAAATATCTTAGAAAATTTTACAAAGTTAAAGGAAACTTATGAATTCCTTATTCTTTTCCTCATTTACTGTGTCTACAAAGAAACCATTCACATACATCTTGGTATATCTTTTTAGAAAAACTTTTGACATGAGTTTCCTTTATTGTTCTCTGGTCTTGTGAAGGTTAATTCTAGATGTAACTTGGTTAGATGAAGGAATGCTGAGAAACCTGGTAAAGCAATCTTTTCAGGCGTGTCTGTTAGGGTGTTTCCAGCAGAGATTAGTACGAGAGTCTGAGTGGCCTGGGTGGGAAAGACCCACCCTCAGTGTGGGTGGGAACCATCCAATCTGCTGGGGGCCTGGAGAGAACAAAAGACAGAGGAAAGAGGTGAGGCTCACTCTCAATCCACTGGAGCTGGGATACATTCTTCTCTCCTGTCCGTGGACCACAGAGCTCGAGACTCTTCAGCTTTTAGGTTCCAGGACTTACACCAAGGACACCATTACCTTCCCTAGTTTTGGGGCCTTTGGACTTGGACTGAGCCATGCTACCAGCATCCAGTTTATAGACGGCCTATCATGGGACTTTTCTTCATAGCCATGTGAGCTAATTCCCCTAATAAATCCTTCTTGTATAATTATAACATATCCTATTGATTCTGTCTCTCTGGTGAACCCTGACTAATACAGAAAATTGGTACTAGTAGTGGGGTGTTGCTATACAGATACCTGAAAATGTGGATTCAGCTTTGGAACTGGGTAATAGGCAAAGGTTGGCCAAATAAACCTCTGTTCTTTATAAATTACCCAGTCTCAGGTATTTCTGTTATAGCAACACAGAACGTACTAATACAAGTCTCTATATGGTCTGTATATTCTTTTAATAACTGCACAATGTAGCTTGTGTATATTTAGCTTTCAAAATGCACACTGCTTTTAAAGACATACCCATGAAGGTCTCTTTCTCTCTCTCTCTCTCTCTCTCTCTCTCTCTCTTTCACACACACACACACACACACACACACACACACACACACGCTATTAATATCCAATTCTTTTAGTGGTATGGGGAAATGAAAAACTTGAGGAAATCATGCTTTTATTTTTAAGGAAAGTGCTATTAGACTTTGTAGCAGGACATTAAAGGAACAGAACATATCATTTTCACCATTCTATTTTGTATAATTGTTGCTGAACCATTTTATAATGATAAATTTATGTTTTGCCCTCTTCTTTCATTCCCATTTTGTGATGAGAAATAGACTAAATAATTAATGTCTAAAATTTTC
>NW_007730952.1:174621-174922 GCF_000696425.1 Galeopterus variegatus | reverse complement strand
CCTTGATGAATATAGATGCAAAAATCCTCAATAAAATATTAGCAAACAGAATACCACAACAGATATGTAAGATCATTCACCACAGTCAAGTGGGATTCATCCCAGGGATGCAAGGTTGGTTCAACATACGCAAATCAATAAATGTAATACACCATATTAATAAAATCAAACACAAGGACCATATGATCATCTCTATTGATGCTGAAAAAGCATTTGATAACATCCAACACTCATTCATGTCAAAGACCCTCTATAAATTAGGTATAGACAGAAAGTATCTCAACATAATCAAAGCCATATA
>NW_007730952.1:171910-173136 GCF_000696425.1 Galeopterus variegatus | reverse complement strand
AAAAATCATTGAACTAGAGGAGAGGAGGAAGAGAGCACCTACCATGGCACAGAGTGCAAGGATTCCTTCAACAACCACAGGGAGCTGCATGGGCATTTCATGCTGCATGCACAGGTGCATACCTTCCCATAAGGAACTGCTCTCCCAGAACTCCAACAATGAGATCCATATAGTAACAGTTAATAGAAGCCAATCAGAGTGCTCCATTCTTCTGGCAACAGTGACTGGTCCAAGAATAAACTCATGACCCACGTTGAGCCAATTAGAGTTCTTCCTCAGATTTTTGTACTTATTTGAACCAGATGACAGTGGTCCCTTTTCTCTTTGATAGTAAGCTGCAGGAATTTGGTCTGGCACTACCTACAGACAAGTTTCCATCACATGGAAAAGCTGAGCTGAAAGAATAACACTAACATGAGGACAGGATGAAATTGTGGTCACGTCTTAGAGTCTAGTTGTCCCTAAAGCCAGCTCCACTCCTGCCTCTTCCACAATTCATTTATGTAATGGAATACATTTCTTTCTTTCACTCAAGCTAGTTTGAGCTGGGTTTTTGTCCTTTGCAACCAAAGAACTCCCAGTGTAGAACTGAGGATTATTACGTCAATCAAAGGAATTATGTTCAAATCTTTAGATGAGCATATTGTAGACAAAAGTATTGGTCAGTACAGTGGGAATGATTGAAAGAACAAGACAGTATTGATAGGAGAGGTCTTGGAAGTAACATTAACAGAAACAACTGGAGGAATACACATCAAACATTTAGTTGGAAGGGGGCAGTAATGGCTACATAATTTGTGGAGCCTCTTGTTAGATATTATTAAGAATTTTGATTAGAAAGCAATGACTGCCAAGCTAGGGCTGCTAGAGCCCAGGGAAAGAGGAGAAGATACCTACAGAGTGCAGGAAGGCAGGAGAAGCCACAATGAGAAAAAGACAGGACCAATCTGGTCATTTAGGTCCCAGACACTTCAAGGCTGGCCCTGGTTAGCACACAGAGCAAGAGCTGGAAAAGATCAGAGTCATGCCCTTCATTTGAAGGCTCTGCAGGAAGAAGAGGACCTTGGTGGTCCCCAGGCCAGCAAGATCACTAACAGTGTTCCCATAGACTCACATAGGAGTGAGGTGCCACAGACAACTGAGAAAAGGAGCCACTCAGAGGCCGGTGAGTCATCACAAGGGACCTGTGCATGGCCCATCCCAAGCACACATCCCATGGAAGTGTT
>NW_007730952.1:170927-171728 GCF_000696425.1 Galeopterus variegatus | reverse complement strand
CAGAGACAAAGTTCTGATATTAACCAGTAAAGGTCTAACACCACCAAAGAACACCTATAAACTTAAGACTGGAAGCCCCTTGGGTTCCCAAGCCTGGGTGGCTCCCAAGCCTCAGCCATGCCCCCAGATATCTGCATCCAGCCCAGAGATGACCAAGCCACAGCCGGAAGTGCCCCAGGCTCCTGAGCCAAGAGGTGGGGGGCCGAGGCCCTCCCCAATGTCCACATCCAGCCTAGTGATAACTGAGCCACTGCAAGAGCCTCCTAAGCTCCTGGGGGTAGGGGGTGCTGAGGGCCTTAGCCACCCCCCAAAATATGCATCCAGCCCAGCCACAATAGAAGCCCCCTGCACTCTCCTGCCAGAATGAAGGGGGTGCCATGGGCCTCAACCATGCCCCCGCTTCTTCTTCCTCCCACCCTATCATCCTCCCTTTTCCCCTGTGCCTCTCCCCCTCAACTGCTCTGAAACAACATCTTAGAATGTAAAAAAATAATTAATAAATAATTTTTTTTAATTATTAAACTCTTTGCAAGACTGGTTAAAAGTTGTAGAGTCTTCACATGATTGACAATAAAAGTAGGTTTCCCAGAAGTGGCTCTTAAACCTATCATGTAAATTGCTCAGGCATTTAATCAGAAATTTTAATTATTTTGCAGAGAAGTTAGTAGACAAACTGCTTAGTACATTACTCAGTTTGGGAGTTATTTTTTCACATTATGAACACGTTTAGAGGAACCCAGTATTTGTTCCATTTCTAAGTTTAATTTATTAAATTTACAAGAATAAGGTATTTAAGGGATT
>NW_007730952.1:167942-169256 GCF_000696425.1 Galeopterus variegatus | reverse complement strand
TCCATTAATAATTATTTAATCTATTTAAAACCACTGGCCCTCTAGTAAACAAACTAAGGCACCAGAATACAGGACACAGGGGGGTATCTCTCTTCTGTACATCTGCTCATTATCTTTACTTCCCATTCATTCCCTAACTCAATGCATATCTACTTATCCTGAGCACTCACTCGTCCCCCCAACCCAAATCTGTTCTTTAAATATCACCAATGATCTCCTAGTGGCTGGTCACTTTTAAGTCTATATTCTATTTGGTCTCTGTGATAGTTAATTTTATGTAGCACTTGACTGGGATAAGGGATACCCAGATGGCTAGTAACACATTATTTCTGGGCATGTCTGTAAGTTTGTTTCCAGAAGAGATTAGCATTTGAATCGATAGACTGAATAAAGGACATCCACCCTTAGCAATGTGGGCATGCATCATCCAATCTGTTGAAAGCTGAATAGAACAAAAGGATGGTGGAAGGAAAAATTCTCTATCTCTCTTCTTGAGCAGGGACATCTGTCTTCTCCTGCCCTCAGACCTCAGAGATCCTGGTTCCCTGGCCTTCAGACTCAGACTACCTTATACTACCAGTTTTCCTGGTTCTTCAGCTAACAGATGGCATTTCGTGGAACTTCTCAGCCTCCATAATCATGTGAGCCAATTCCCATAATAAATCTTCTCAGATATAGGTATAGGTATAGATATATCCTTCTGGTTTTGTTTCTCTGGAGAACTTTGACTAACACAGGCTCCATGACATTTGATTCTATTAATCATTCCTTCCTTCTTGACATTCTTTTCTCCCTGGGCACACATGACACTACTGTGATCAAAATTCTTTCCTCATCTATCCAACTCTTTCTGATCTTCAAGGCTGAGTTTCAAGTTTCATTTCTTCGAAACACTTTCATAACATTCCGTACCATACTAATCCTTTCCTTTCTCTGAAGCATTATAGCTCCTAAATTTTATATCATACTATATTAATACTCAGCTATTTATTTTCTTATACTGTTTGTGGCAGAATTTTATAACATTATAACAGCTAATTAGATCATAAGCAGTTTACCATGAAGTCTCCTTAGCTATAGATTTCTATCATGTCTTAGAGTGATCTTTTCTTGATGTTGCCCTTATTTCCAGATGCTGAGTATTTCCTAGAGTGGAAATGTTATATCCATAAATTAAATTTTTTTTAGTGATGAATTCCTACTCACTCTTCAAGGTTAGTTGATACATCGTTTCCTCAGTGAAACCTTCCCTGACATCATTAATTAATTAACTAATTAACTAATTAATTAATCAGTAATTATTTCCTCCTCTAT
>NW_007730952.1:157570-167101 GCF_000696425.1 Galeopterus variegatus | reverse complement strand
ACATCATTAATTAATTAACTAATTAACTAATTAATTAATCAGTAATTATTTCCTCCTCTATGTTCTCAGCATGAACATTTCTCACAAACATAAATCACATTGCCCTGTTCTTATTTATTTAAATGTCTCCCTTGCCAGCTGGACTGTGGGCTACTTGGTGAAAAAAAGGGTCTCTTATTCATTCCTGTATCATGGATATCTAGCACTTTATCTGGCAAATGATGGCATGGTGAATTGGATAGACTAGTTTTAAACATCTGACAACATATTACAAGTTACTTTCAAAGTGACAATGCCAAAGATATAGGTTATAAGGAAAACCACTGAAAATGACTTGAATATTAAAAAAATTCAAAAGAGGCCTTTTGGAAAATAAATGAAGTCCACCAGTGTTTTTGCAAGTATAAGCCTCCTAGTGATTCTTCTGGAGAACTAAAACATAAAGCAAAGTATGTTCTATCTTGCTATCAAAAAAAATGTATATATAAAAATGTATACATATATAAACACTAGGAATTAGCACATTTGCAATCATAACCAATATCATGTAGGGTTTATTTTTATTTCATTTTTCAGGGAAATTCTCATTAAACTTCTCCTCCCTCACCCACACTCACACATGTATTGTTTACCGTAAAAACTCAGTCCCCATATTTAATAGGCTCATCATACATCATGTTTACCTGGTGTAGTGAATTGAATAGTGCCCCCCCAAAAAAACTTCATGTCCATCTGGAACTGTTACCAGGCTCAAGTCCAGCTGCCTGCCCCAAACAAAATCCCTGGCTTGGCTTGCCAAAATCTGTTACCCCAGGGCATTCAGTCCTGGCTTAGGCTTGGCAAAATCTTGTTACCAAACCCAAGTCTCACTGTCTGCCCTAAACAAAAACAACTCACAAGTTGAATGTTGGTGAAAACGGAAATCAGCTTTAGTTCAGGAATACCAGTGGCCTGAGGAGAGATGTCAGGCTAACCCATCTCTCTCATAAACCTGAAGGAGAATGCCCAGACTAAAACCATCTCCCTCACTCAGATTTATTGAAGGGTTTAAAAGAGGTGATTGAGGGAATGGAGTGTATGAAATTAAAAGCAGAAGGGAGGGGGACATGAGCTGTGAGGGCTCCATGCAAGGAGCCAGGTACAAGGTCTTGCCAGGGCTCTGTCTACCTTCTGCTCCCATCCTTGCTGTTATCTTAGGGTCCTTCTGGAGGGTGGAACCAGCATAGCCTTATTGAATTCTTCCTTGGTTTCTCAGGGTCTGCCATGACTCATGGCAAGTTTGAAGCTCCAGACTAGCTGGAAAACAACTTTACATTTACGTAAATAATGTCAACTTGCCCCATAACCAAGTTTCAAAACATCAAATAATCATGGGGAAAGAGGGAACTCAGAGAAATGCATGCCAAGAAAAAAACTACGTCTTTTTAAAAATTGCCTACAGCCCAGGTGGTTTTAGGTCTCGACATAGCGTCAGTCCTGCTCACTCCAACAGAACCTCAGAATGTGACTTTGTGTAGAAATAGGATCTTTGCAGACATAATTAGGGTAAGGATCAAGATGAGATCACACTGGATGAGGGTGGGCCCCTGATTTATAATCAAGTTGGACAGAAATGTGTGTTATCCGGAGAGTCACTACTTGTGATTCACATCTAAAGTGGGAGGGGGAGCAGACATGTGGAACTGAGCTCTTAGCCCATGGAGTCTGTCCTCTGGTAGTTATGTAAGTATTGAGTTAAATTACAGGACAGCCGGTTGGTATCCACAGATAAGTAGAAAATTGTGATGTGTAGAAAACACACACATTCACTGTCAGAAGTGTTGTGAGTAGAGAAACATCATTTTTTCCTTTAGTAACAAATACAATTTAGGCAAAAAAAAATTATATATGTATCTATTTTTGTATATGAATTCATAAATAAGTGATCTTTAAAAAGTTCATGGAAAGATTTGTATTATCTATTAAATTCATTTTTCCGTGAACTTTTCGAAGTATCCTTGTACATGTATAATACAGATAAGCATTATACATCTGTGTACATACACATTTGTATGAATATACATATATATAAAATGAGAAAAAACAGACATAATATACTGGATTAAAAAAAATAGAAAAAGAAGACATATTTACCATAAATGTAAATGTATCTAACAAGACACCCTGAGATCTGGGTGATAACTGGGTAGATAAGAGCAGAGCAGAAGCACTTGAATATATTCTGAAAGTACAGAGGACAGGACTTGCTGATGAACAAGATTTGGGGGGTGAGGAAGAGAAAGGAATCAAGAATTCATTGAGATGGAGAAGAGGAAAGGAAGAGCCAATTGGCAAGGGGTAGCAGATGCTGGAAATTAAGTGTTTGGATTTGGACTTGTTAAATATGTGATACCTATTTGATATCCATTTTGAGACAACAAGCAAGCAGTTGGATATACAAGACTGTGGCACTTGAAGAGGGCAGGAACGTAGATGAAAATTTGGGAGTTGTCAACATATAGATAGCATTTAAAGTGATGAGACTGGATTAGATTGCCTAAGCAGAGTATAGAGAAGAAAAGTAGGCTGAGGACTGAACCCTGAACACCCTCATATGTATAGATTAAGCAGGGCCGTTGTGGGGCAGTGCCAAGCTTGTAATAGAGAGCATAGAAAAAATGGAAAATTTAAGAGCAGAAGAAGTAAGGCTTTCCTTTCAAACTCTCCAGGAAATGGTTTGTTCAGGATTGGAAACCTATAAATAGATAAATGAGCACAAAGAACTACACCTCCTACTTATCGGAGCGCTGAATCAAGTGGGTCAGGAAACAAGAATGTTCACTATAATCCAACAAAAACTCTTCCTCTCTCTAGGACTGTTGAGCACTAACAGGGAAAAAATTAAGGAAAAATGTGAGTAAGAAAATACATCTGACCTACACCCATAATTTCTGGTCCACCTCCATGAACCTCTGTAGCTTCACCCCCACTCCCCATCCCTCAATCATATACATACTCTTTACTTTTCTCATTCTTCTTTTTTTGACCTTAACACACTTGTGAAAAAAGACTAAGAAAGGCTCCAAATGTGACCAGTATGGGAAAAAAGATGAACAAAATTCAGTAATAACGAAAACAAATATAAATGACTAATATTTCAAAGTCAAAGTTGAGTAAGAAAAGCAAGAAAATGAAGTGTTTCTGAAAAACAGTAGGATAACTGGAAAATAAAATATAAGTGAAGTTGAGATCTGAGACTCGTGCCTTATTCTGCATTCCCACTACTATCTCAGACCATATCTTCATGAAATTACACTCAGATTGTTAAAAGATCCTCTGTGTATGGTGGTGGAGGGGTGGGCAGGGGTATCCATCTGTCTCTCTACATACATTACCAAATTAATTTTAGTAATATACTACTTTGCTCATAACAATCCCTGGTGAAAAATTTTAAATTCTCTTTAACCCAACACAAAAAGCATTACAGTCTACAGCCATTTACAATAGGCAAAAACAATCCAATGTTCTAACAACTTTACCCTCTTCCAAAGCTTTTCATAATCTGGCTCCATACTATCTGTCTTAGCTCAGGCTGCTATAACAAGATACCACAATATTTTGGTGGCTTGACAACAAACATTTATTTCTCATAGTTCTGGGAGCTGGGAAATCCTAGATTAAGGTGCCATGGCAGATTTGGATCTTGGTGAGGGCTCTCTTCCCAGCTTACAGATGACAGCCTTGTCACAGTTATCCTCCTAGAGCAGAGAAAGAAAGCACTCTGGTCCCTTCCTCTTGTTAAGAGCACTAACCTCATCACGGGAGCTCCATGCCCAGGACCTTATCTAAACCTAATGACCTCTCAGAGGCCCCACCTCCTAATGCCATCACATTGAGGGTTAGGGCTTCAACTTATAAATCAGAGGGGAGAAGAGCACAAACCATTCTGTCCATAGTACCATCTGAATCTTTCTTCTCATCATTACCAAAATGGACAATCGCATGTATAAGGCCTGTTCCTTCCCACCTCCACACTTTTACTCCTGGCTTTTTAGAATCTAATTATACTCGAAAATATAAATTTGGCAACATATACTTATTTAGCACTATCTGTATACCAAGGATACAGTCAGTTCAGAATGGGAGAGATATACCATGCTGAAATACCAGGGCTCTTCTGCTAAAAACATAACAGATTTTCTAAAGTGGAAATGGTGATTTGGGGAGCTAACTAACCAACTAGGGAAAGTTCACGTGACAAGCACACATTCATGTTTTTATAAGCAGGTTAGCTATAGTCGGTCTAGGCAGCCCTGTGAAGCCCAGTTAAAAATGAAAGACCTAAAATTCAGATATCTTGGGATGAAAGAATGCATTGCTATAGTGAAAAAAGACTGAGCTGGGTGGGGATCAAATACTTTGGTTTTCTTCTTACTCTACAATTAACTGTGTCACCTTACGTAGTCCCTTAAGCCCTCATAGTCTTTTTACTCATCTATTTTAAAAAGAAAAATTATTGATCTGATAGACTCAAAATAACTCTGAATTTCTATGACTTTAACAAGTAAGTCGACACTCCAGCAGTTTACAAAGCAAGTGGAATAATTTCCAACTTAATCATAATTCATGTATACCAAACTATCGTGTCACTTATTTGTGTATTTAACAAAGACATTAGATGTCTACCATATGTGAGGCACTGTGTTAGATCCAGAGAACACAAAGATAAGTCTCTGCTCTTGAGAAGGTCATAGTGGAAGAAAGTTATATATGCCAAAGAAGTAGTTCACAGCATGCCATGCATGCCACATCAGAGTGCTGTACCAGTTGGTATATACACAAAGGAAAAGCAACTAACTCTTGGGGAAAAGGAGTGTATAGCCAAGGAGTCCTTTAAAGGAAATCATGTTTGAGATGAAGTGCTCTGGATTGATGACAATTCCTCATCCAGAGAGATAAAAACTTTTTTTCATGAACCATCAGTGCAGGCTCTATAGTAGTTACAGGTGCCTGGATGTCCATGGGGCCTCTCCAAAACATTAAAAACAAAACAAAACAAACAACAACAAAAAAACCCTCACTCCTTAAAACAAAGCAAACAAACAAAAATCCCTACTTTAAAAAAAAATTTTTTTTTAAGTAAAACAAATCTTTGTTTGCTTTTTATTAATTTACGTGGTTTGAAACCAAGCTATTCTGGAAATGAAGTTTGAAAAATTTATTCACAGAAAGGCATTGTTCATCTTGACATTTTATTCAGCTTTTAGACATTTTGTTTGCAGTTGAGTAGCTTGATTGAATCATAAGTTATAAAATTTTCACAATGATAAAACTTTTTAAATTCAAGAAAGCAAAAACTATAATGAAGCTCTCAGAATTTTACAGTTTTAAAAGAACTTTACAATTTTATCAGTTTCCAAAGTATAGATCTTTGTATCTCCAATGCTCATAACAATGCTTGGTATATATTAGGTACCTCATAAATATTTGTTAAATTTACATTGAATAAGTGAGAAAAGAAATGAAAGAAGGAATGGATAAGTATGGGAGACATTTCCTGAAGAAGACAGCAAAAAAGAGCTAACTAAAAGAGAGCTTGCATTTAATATTTTTAAATGCAAAGATTAAATGCCACAAATTATTTTAAGTTTCTCTCATCAAGAGGTGGAGTCTATTTCTCAACCACTTAAGTCAGAGTTGACCTTCTGACTTACTTTGACCAATAGAATGTATCAAAATAATGCTTTGAGACTTCTAAGTGTTGGACTCAATTCTGTTCTCACTCCCCTGAACCTTTTCCACCACTATGTAAGAAATACAGATTATTCTGAAAGAGAAGACCCATAGATAAGAAAAAGTCCCCAGCGATCAGCCCCACCTAACAACCAGACATACTGTCAGTGGAGCAGCCACATTACTGCAGCCACATAAGTTACCCCAAGAAAAGCTAGCAGAAGAAACAAACCCAACCGAATTGCAAAGCCTTGAGTAAGTAAATGGGTTGTTGTCTTAAGCCACTAAGTTTGGAGATGCTTTATTATGCACCAAAATAATTAATATAGAAATGTGTAACTAAAATGTGGAGTGCTGATTTAAAGAAAACATAAAGCATGCATCACTGGATTAGGGACCATGTAGTGAGGAGAGGCTGGAAAAGCAGCAAGAATGACGAGAGAAATAGTGAACAAACCATTAACAGGCCTGAGAGATGGTGATGATTGTTTATTACAGTCTAGAAATATGGAAACCCATAGATATGTAGTGAGAGAACAATTGGTAAAACTGTTACATGAAGTAATTTGCTATAATAAAACACCTAAGACTAGGTAATTTATAAACAACATAAATTTATTTCTCACAGTTCTGGAGACTGAAAGTCCGAGAACAAGGCACTGGCAGGTTTGGTGTCTAGTGAGAACCCTGTCCCTGCTTCCAAGATGGCGCCTTGCTGCTGCATCTTTCAGAAGGGATGAACGTTGTGACCTCACAAAGGCAAAGGCAGAAAGGCAAAAAGAAGCCATCACTAGTTCCTTCCAGCCCTTGTTTAAAGCCACTAATCCCATTCATGAGGGCTCCACTCTCGTGACTTAATCACATCCTAAAAGCACCACCTGTTAATATTATCACATTGGCCATTAAGTTTCAACACATGAATTTTGGGAGACACATTCAGACCATAGCATTTATATCAACATTTCTTCCAGTTTCATATGCTTTGTTTGCAATTTAATACTTTAAATGGAAAATAAGTTGTAAATTGTTCACAATGCTAAACCTTTATTTTTTAAAATTCAAGAAGTCATAGTGGGGCTTATAGAACTTTACAATTGTAACAGTTTCCAAACTAGAGAAAATTTAAGAACTTTTTATCTACATCACCCAACACATACCTAGTGTTTATTAGGTATGCCCAATAAAAGTATGTTAAATAAAGGGGCTGGCCCGGTGGCGCACTGCTGCAGTGCACCGGTTGGGAGCGCGGCGGAGCTCCCCCCGAGGGTTCGGATTCCACATACAGACCGGTTCCCACTCACTGGCTGAGCGAGGTACGGGCGCAACACTGAGGGTTGCGATCCGTTGTCGGACACGAAAAAAGACAAAAAGGAAAAAAAAAAAAAAAGTATGTTAAATAAATAATTTAAAATGTCATTGAATGAATAAAGGAATGTGAAAGATGTTTCCTGGAGGAAGTATCATAAGTAAGCTAACCAAGAATGTTTAAAAACACAAAGCAAGAAAGAGAGAGCTTCTTATATTCATTTCCATTGATGTCAATAATTTTGAAAGACAGATGTAGAACCAACAAATCAAAAATTCGTTATGTTCCAAAAGAATATGATCGCATCTAATTTGACAGTAGGAAGGACCATTTATTTAATCCAGAAGTGTGTAAACAAAACAATGGAAAATTACCTTCTAATTTTATTATTCAAGTTGTAATTAATTCTAAAATGTCTATTATTTTGCCAAATTGTTTTCTGGGACTGAAAAGGAAACACAATGTAACAAAATATTAGGAAGCACAATGACAAAATGATGAGTGGTTTTGATTCTCTATTTCACAAGTTTGAGAGGAGTCTTTTATTCCCTTTCATTACCTAGGATGTGTCTTCCTAATATTATTTTATTATAACAATTTCCATTTAACAAGCTGAGGTTCTTTTGGTATCTGTTAGGATTGTGTTCATTTATATATAACTAAAAGCTTGACTAACAGTTGTTTAAACCATAGAAACTTACTTATTTCATGCAACAAGAAGTCTGGGGTAAGCAGTCTAAAGCCTCAATGCTATTATCCAGCAAACAGACCACTTCCATCCCCTATTCCAGCAGGAAGTTTTCCCGTTCATGTACCAAAATGTCTGTTGCATCTGCAGGCTCCTACTAGGAACCATCTCATCCAGAAAGAAAGGAAAAAGGAAACACTTCTATTTCATTTCCCACAATTATGTCACAGGGCTCACCCTAGCTTGCAGAGAGTCTGAGGAACATGCATCGTTAATATTTTCAAGCACTCTAGTAGGGGGGAAAAAGCATAAATAGGAAGAGGGAGGGGGGATAAAAGAATTGGTGAAGCCAATTTATGTCTGCCGCACTCTTTGAAAGCAATTAATCTCGATATATTCCATCCCTCCACATCTCCTCCTCGCTCCAAATCAGAATCACTTTTGAGTGTCATATTTCCCAAGTTGGTTGGAGTAAAAAAAGTTTGAGAGACATTTATTATTCTGGATAGAGATACTAATTTCCATTTTTGAAAATCTAATTTCCATTTTTGGTTTTTGAAATATAGTTTGAATATCTGATTTTTAATTGGAAGTTTAGGGACCTTAAACTCACCTCTCTGGGTTCTAAATTATAAAGTATTCTTACCAAGAACTTGTAACCACAGAATCCATTTTATCCAAGTTAGACAAATGCCCAATCACTTAAAATTCAGGACTTTCTATTAAAAGCTGGATTTGAGAACATGGATTGGACTTGAGACCCAAGTGGGCAACCTATTTACACCTGAACCTAGTTCTTAAGACTCATCATGGAGAGACCAGAATCATAGAGTGCACTCCGTGCTCAATATTTATTTATTCAACTAATATTTTAACAATTATTTATTTAATACCTATGTTACAAGCAATTGTTATGTTCTATGGGTATAAAAGTGAAGAAAGCAGACATGGATCTTAGACTTCAGTGGGGAAAATAGATTTGAAACATACAAAAACACGTAAGTACTAACTGTGATATGAAGTACTGAGTGCCATAAGTTTACAATGTGAGAGGTATATAAAAATTTACCTAGTTTTGGAAGGGGTGAGGCTTTTGTCTAGTTCCTGGAGAACTGAAGCTGGAACTGATAACTTTAAGAATGGGAAGTTAACTAAGTTAACAGGGTGGGAGAGACAGCAAGACCCAGAACACCCAAATGTTATTCGCCAAATCAATTTTAATAATTACTGCAGCTAACATTATATAGCAACTACTATACTTCTCTAAGCACTTTACACATATTAAAACTCATAATTCAGGTAGAAAGGGGCAGATATGAAATGAGGATCCATGCCCCTAACTATTACTATACCATACTGCTTAATGGGGTAAAATAGGACATTATTCCTTAATGGGAAGGCAGCATTATAGAATGAGGAAAACATGGGCTTTAGTGTCAGCTAGACTTATATTTAAATTTCTATCCATCGGAGTGATCTTGGGCAAATTACTTCATGTTTCTGAACCTCAGTTTCTTTGCTGTAAAGTTAAATGTCATAAGAGAATTAGATTAGATAATAGATTGTACTACTGCCTGACATATCATAAACATACAAATATTAATTCTATCTTTCTAAATCGTACCCATCTTCTAGACTCTGAGCTCCTTGAAGGCATGTGACTAAGTTCATTTTTCATTCACCTTACAAATTTTGGGGAAAATGATATTCCTGGAAGTGAAGACAAAGAAGGTATTCCTTTAAAACACTGAGGGAAAATTATTCTCCACATATAATGGTATACTGAACTCTACTGTTAAATGAGTATGAGGGTAGAAAAGATATT
>NW_007730952.1:154985-156557 GCF_000696425.1 Galeopterus variegatus | reverse complement strand
AGGCAATCACAACTGGGGACCAGCATGGGCTCTGAGAAGGCTCTCTTCAGGAAAAAAAACTCACAAATTATGATTGTCTTTGACTATGCTGAGAAGAACTTCAGAGTTCTATGGGAAATGTGGGGGCTAAATCAATAAAAGGAATATAGAAAACAAAGCAAATTTTAAAATACAGCAATTGTTAACTCCATGAAAAACAAAACTTGCACAAGAAAGGGAATATAAACATGGCTTAGCTATGAACCATATTTACATATTTATAATTATGGATACAATTACTGTTCATTTAATAAAAATATTATGATATAGATGCATGGGAAGGATAGAGGGAGAGGAAATGTGTATGTCTGTGGACAGGTGCACAGTAGAGGAGAAAGAGACAAGACAGCTATATCCTCATCTTCCATAGAAGAAAGTCAACAGAAAGTTGAAAATCTAAAAATCAAGAAAGGGCAGTTTATAAAAATATTGTAGAAATGACAGGGAAAAAAAACTAAAAAGAGTTGAAAGTGGTAAGGGGAGGGTTTGGGTAGAAGGTGGGAAGACAGAACTGATGCTTTTGTTAGAAGCCTTATACATGCATTTGTGTGCAATAAATAAAAACTTAATTTTAAAATGATATTCAAGTCAAATGTTTGCAGAACCCCCAAAGCACCTCTGAGGACTTCCTGGAAAAGTATTCTGAAACTATTTAAAGCTCCTTGGGAATCTCTTAAAATAGTGAACAAGATGCTGAATCTCTCACAGTAGATAACAAAAGCTTAAGTGATTTTACATGAATATTTTATTTGGGGTCACTTGTATTATATTTACCATAACACTATGAAGTATTGTTATCCCATTTTACAGATAAGAAAACCAGGTTAAATAACTCACTCAAGAGCACATTGCCAGTGCAAAGAAGTTGTGTGTGTGTTTATATTCCCATGCAGCATCAAAGAAAATATTCAATTTGACTTGAATATCAAAAATATAATTCTAGGCATCAGAGAATTTTTTTAAATGTCTAATATAAATTTATTTTCTTGAAATTTAATCCTGTTCAGAGTGCAATTGGAAAAGTTATTCACTAAACCATCACTTAGTAGTATATTTCCACTTTGCTATTCATTCCACTAATCTATTTCTCTTTATTATTGTTCTATAATTTATGGTCAATCATAAAATTTATGACAAATTCACAATAGGTGAAAAGTTATTAGCAGCATGAGCTGTAAAACTCTGCAAAATCATGAAAAATTATTTATGGGAATAGCAGACAACAAATAATAATTGTATACTGATTATGTGTCTGAATGCAATATGCCCTGGGGTCAGATTCTGTTTTTGATAAGCTAGTCATTTAAGTGTGAAATTACGAACAATGCATATAGTACATTAGCACTCACAAATTTACTTGGGAAATATTCTCAATAGTGTGAACAATCTATGATGAAGAATTTGACTAAGTGTTGAGACTATTCAGCATTTAAGTAACTCCAAAAAAATCAAACATTAATTTTTCCCTCTGATAATTCTTAACTTAAAAATTTCTACAAGATTTTTTTTTTTTTTTTTTTTTTTTTTTTTTTT
>NW_007730952.1:150727-153650 GCF_000696425.1 Galeopterus variegatus | reverse complement strand
CAGTGTATTTCCTACCAGTGATTTAAGCAAAAGAGACATTATTGAAAATAAAAAGGGGATTTATTAGAGCTCACGGAACCAAAGGAAAGTCTGAACAGGAAGCATCTCGAAAACTGCAAAAACACTACCAGCTTAGAACATCATTATCATCAAATGACTCAGCTCCAACCACCTCCTGTTTCTATGAGTTTTTACACATGATTTAAAGAGTAAGAACTGGTTTGTCTAGCTTTGGTTACATAGAGCGCAGAGAACAAAATTTAATAATTAGAGAAACCCACAAAATTCACGAGTGTGGAGTAGGGTGGGAAAAGCTCCAGCAAAGGAAGGTTTGCTGCTCAGAAAAAAAATAAAAATAAAATAATAAGTAATCTTCATTGAAAAAATGAAAGGATTAAGCATGAACTACATCAACATACTACCATCAAATAAAAAAAAAAAAACCATATGCATCTCTAGCCACCCATTTCTCCTTTTGTAAAATAGGTGTTTCTCTGTCCTGTCCAGGCTAAATATCTTCTAACATGCCTTAGAGCTCAAACTTGCTAGTCTCTTCATTCACCATGTTTCTTCAGTATCTTCCAAAATCTCTCTGACAACTCCTTGTCCCACCATATAAACATGCCAAAATCTCTCCTATCCTGAAAATAATTCCTTTTACCTCTTTGGAAAATCTTTTCTTCTGTGATTGATAGCCAAGCTCTGAGGAAAAGAAGCCTCCTGCATCCTTGACTTGCTCACGTCCCACAGCACTCTGCTTCAGTTTGGACTGCCTCACTGAAGCTGCATTCTCCAAGTCATAAATGACCTCCTCACTGCCACATCTAATAGATACATTTTGGCCTCTGTTGTGAGCAATTATACCATAGTGGTTTGAGAACATGAACTCCACAGCCACTCTGAGTTCATAACCCTGGCTCTGCCACTTACCTTAGGCAAATTATTTCACCTCCCTGTTTTCTTATCCATAAAGCATGATGAATAAAAATACCTGCATCACAGGTTTGACTTGAAGAGCTAATACATACAACATATTTAAAGCATTGCCTGATATCCATGGTAAGTGTCATATAAATGTTAGCTATCTATTATCATCACTGTATTGGATCTCTTTCTATGGCATTTAATATTGTTAGTAATGACACTGAAATCCTCAATTCCCTTGGCTTCTGTAATATCATTCTCTTAAAGCTCTTGTCCTTCTCTATTATCTCTGCAAGTTTCCCTGCCTTTATCAGACTCTAAAGTACTGATGTTTCCCAGAGTTATTATGCGTTCTTTTCTCTAATTTAACTCCCTCTCTCTGGGAAATTCTATCCACTCCTATAGCCAATTCTCTCCTCTTTATCCCTTTGTCTTTCTCTCTCCCTTTCTCTCTTTCCTTCTTTCTCTCTTTTGTAGAGGGTTAGAAATCTTGATTCTTATTTGATTTTTAGAATAGGGTTCTTAAGTAAATGCATGTATGAGGCAACAGTCTCTGGTCAGGGGCCAACAGCCCACAGTTAGTGTGGCAACAGCCCATTTAATCAATTCAAATTAAATAATGTTGATTCTCATTTGATTTTTAGAATAGGGTTTTTAGGTAAATTCATGTACAGGACAAAAGTCCTTGATTAGGAGACAACAGTCTACAGACAGCATGGCAACAGCCCATCTAATCAATTCTAATCACTGCTTAGGTATGGGATTGTATACTTTAATGATTTTAGAGCTAACAGGTGGTTGTCATACCGATCCCGTAAGAGATTTTAAGAACTGCTGAAGGGAAAGCTGTCTGTTGGTGGAAACTTTAGAGGTAATTATACTTAGATTTTATCAGAAGAATGCAACTTTTGCTTAAATCATTTAAGGGGAAGTNGTATGGGATTGTATACTTTAATGATTTTAGAGCTAACAGGTGGTTGTCATACCAATCCCGTAAGAGATTTTAAGAACTGCTGAAGGGAAAACTGTCTGTTGGTGGAAACTTTAGAGATAATTATACTTAGATTTTATCAGAAGAATGCAACTTTTGCTTAAATCATTTAAGGGGAAGTTATATTTTAGATAATGATTGCAGTTTGACCAACTTAGCTTTTCACAAATTGTACTTTGGAATGTCACATTGTTAACTTTACTGATGCTACTAGTTTTCATTGTTTAAGCTATACTTAGCCATAGATAACTTTGTCCCACTGCCCATGTTTTTGTGTCTTTTTGTAATGATTGAATCAACTGATTTTTCTTGTGAAACTTCTTTGTCTTTACAATAAAAATAGAAGTTAACTTTGAATCGGGGCTGTACCCAGTTTTCTCCTTCTAACAGAGGAGTTGCTGAGGTGCAGTCCCTCCAGGCTTCTCATCACATTCGTGGTGCTTTGAGTAATCCTTTTTTCATCTCCATTACACAATGAGAAGTGTAACATTCTATTTGTCATTTCATCCAATAAATACTCATTGAGTTATTCCATGCCGGGCATTATGTCAAGCACTCTGGCTCAGATTCCCTCCAGAGCTCCAGATCTACATTACCTATTTGACTTCTCTATGCATGTGCCTCAAATTCAAGATGTCCAGAACCAAATATATTGCTCCCCCATCTTCCAAACATGTTTCTCATTCTGTATTCCCTGATCCAGAGACAAGCATTCTTAGTCACCAGGGTGCCCAACACAGAATCCTAGGAGTCACACCCTGAGCTATCATTCTCACCCATGCTTCTAGTCAGGTGCAAAATTCCACCTCTCGAATATTTCTGCCTATTGTGTAGTGGTTGAATGCCAAGACTCTGGAGCCAAATCTCAGCTACACCACTTGCCAACTGCATAACATTAAGTATAAGTTGTTTAACTTCTCTAGGCCTCATTTTTCTCCTCTGTAAAAAGGGAATGGAGGGCCGGCCCGGTGGCGCACTGGAGAGTGCACCGCTTGGGAGCGCGGTGGC
>NW_007730952.1:147134-149773 GCF_000696425.1 Galeopterus variegatus | reverse complement strand
ATTTTAACATAAGAATTTAATCAGAAAAGTCTGGGTAAGGATAAGTTATATCGGTAAAATAGTTATCATTATATATATTATGGAAAACTTGTTAAAAAGCAAAATTATGCCACTGAATCATATGTTCCTATTCCAAAGAGGGAGAAACCTTGTAGTTAAGAGTTAAGACAGAATTCTTCTTAACCTAAAAGGCTGGGGCAGGCTAATCTCATTTGTATCCATAAATACTGCTCTGTTCAATGTTAGCCTACCTCTTATTGTCTACTGCCAGTAACATGTTGTCTTGTCTTGACTGAAAATTTTTTGTTTCCCAGTTTCAGGTTTTTTTATTTTTATTTTTATTGAAACGTAATTCATTGTGCATGTCTGTGGGGTACAGAGCTGCATACCAATACATATATGTGCAATATGTGATGCTTGAATCAGGATAATTAGTATATTCAATATTATACAATGTTGTTATTTTTCATGGTCCTTTATTGACTCTTCCCTTTCCCCCACTTTCCCCTTTCCCACCTCTAGAAACCTCATTTGTGTTCTCTCCTTTTGAAAGTTCTATGTATTATTGTGATTGTTGTATCTTTCTTTCTGTTTTTATTTATTCATTTTTTAGCTCCCACTTATGAGTGAGAATATGCAGTATTTCTCTTTCTGTGCCTGGTTTATTTCACTTAACATAACTTTCTCTAAGTTCATCCAAGTTGCTGTGAATGTCAGGATTTCATTCTTTTTTATGGCAGAGTAGTATTCCATTGTGTAATCAACCTGTTCATATCTAGAGCTTGAGAGTGGAAAAATACTCCCCAAGAAGAGTATGGCTTAGTTAGTTTGACAAGGCAAAAGAATTAACCTGAAAATGTCTAAATAACTAAGAAAACTTTTAATCAACCTTTTAACTATGTTCTGAAAAAAATTAATTTCATGAAGCAGCATTTTTTCTATTATTTATTCAATCAAATTTTTAGTCAAACACACAGAGAAAAATTTATATTGTTCACTCTTTGAAAAATAAGGCAATGTTACTTTATTATCGACTCAAATGAGCTAGAGGAAAGAAATATTCAGAACACCTTATCTTTCATAGTTGAATCAGCTCTGCGTTGAAATGATTCTGCAATATACCAAACTTTATGGAATAAGAATGTCTTCATTGCTGCCTTCTTTGGAAGTAATTTCATCTGTCATATAATCTTATCTTGGGCTATGTTATTAAAAAGTTATAGAAAATAGAGATTGGGAGATCAAGATTAGTTCCTTCACAGATGAAACTACAAAATCAATGAAGCAGCATTATTCATACAGAAATAGAAAGAAAGGTACAATTTTTACTGCTATTATACAACAACAAAAAAGTCAAAAGACAGAGTTTCCATATGATCACACGACAAATCCTGGTCACAAATTTAAATCATTGTGTACATACATTTGGAGGGTTAGGAAGGAAATTTGTTCAGAGATTTTTTTTTTTTTTTTTTTTTTTTTTTTTTTTTTTTNTTTTTTAGGAATTTTTTTTTTTTTTTTTTTTTTTTTTTTTTTTTTTTGGCAGCTAGCTGGTACAGGGATTGAACCCTGGTGTTATCAGCACCATGCTCTAACCAACTGAGGAGAGATTATTTTTAAATGACTAAAAACTAGAGACAACTCAAAAAGAAAGGTAATTTTCAAAATTCTGTCTCCCTCTGAAAAACAAAAATCTTATTTGGAAAAAATACCTGTTAGTAAATGATGGATTGGATTCTCCCTAAAATATTCACAGTCCAAATCTATACTTTCCTTGCCTCTGTCTAGAATAAAGAAGCACACAGATCTAAAGATGTGTATATGTTTACTTTTTGTAGCAGGCAGGATTTTAGTACAATGTGAAAAAAATGGTATTTACTTCGAAATAAATTTTAACAATGAATATGCTTAATAATATATTTAACTTTTAGCATAACAACAGCATTTCCTCTAGATGGTAATAGCAGAAAAAATAGTGAGCCCAATATGACAAAAGAAATTTACATGAATCCCACTGTTAGGCGACTATAGTTAACTACAATTTATTGCATGCTTTCAAATAGCTAGAAGAGAGGATTTTGAATGCTCCCAAGATGAAGAAATCATAAATATTTGAGGTGATGGATATGCTAACTACCCTGATTTGATCATCTCACAATGTACACATGTATTGAAATATCATTTTGTACCCCATAAATATACAAAATTTTAAAAAAATAAACTAACACGAATCTATTCCTGTTGCCTCTATAGAATTTGATGATTAACAATTCTTTACAAGGTCAATTAAGAATTGCTAATGAAGCTTTCTGAAAGATTGCCTGAATCATTTTAAACCTTTCAATTTTGGGCTATAGCTATTACATTCTTTAGAAAATTTTTAGCAATAATCGACAATTCATCTTATTGAGAAAAGAAACTTTGTATGAAGCAGTAGTTTATCTTGTATTTAACATATTGAGTCTCTGAAGTATATGCTGAATCTCTGGAAATAAATTCAACAAAATGTTATTAAGAACCTCCTCTCAGTCAGTCCTATTTTCTTTTCTTTTTTTTGTCTTTTGTCTTTTTCCGTGTCCGGCAACGGATCGCAACCCTCAGTGTTGCCCCCGTACCGGACCGGGGACCGGCAACGGGAT
>NW_007730952.1:140279-146134 GCF_000696425.1 Galeopterus variegatus | reverse complement strand
CTCCCGCGCCTCGCTCAGCCAGTGAGCGGGAACCGGTCTGTATGTGGGATCCGAACCCTCAGGCGGGAGCGCCGCTGCACTTCCCAAGCAGTGCACTATCCAGTGCGCCACCGGGCCTGCCCCAGTCAGTCCTATTTTCAAACCAAAGATGCTTGTGTTGCCAATATACTGCTGTTATGTTTTGACAGATGGCTCTGGTCACATATTACTCCATTTAGTTAAACAAGCTCTACTCACCCCAACCATCTAACTCTTTCCTTTGTTTCATTCACCAATATTCATTTCTTAGCATAAATTTTGCTTTTTCTCACATTCTGTGCAATATGTACTTGAGAACAAATACAATTTCAACACCATTATTACTGTCCCTACCATTTACAATATCCTACAAGAGTGGTATGGTGTAGTAGAAATTACATGGGCTTTGAAATGACAGACCTTGGTTAGAATCACAAGATCACTTACTACATATATGATCTTGGGGAAATTACTTACCCTGAGTCTGTTTCATTATCTGTAAAGTAGAAGGAATAATATCTAACTTGCAAGTTGTTTTAAAAATTAGATGTGGTACATAAAGAAAATACCCCTCCCCACCAAATGATAATACTTATATTAAAACAATAAGTTCTCATTTTTCTCTTTTTGATCTCTGTCTTTCCACACAGTGAGATAATGCTTTGTATCACTATTTCAATAATACGAGCAAGGCCTTCATGAGCTATTTAATCTCAATCCCCATCTCCATGGTTATCACTGATACATTTGCCACCTCTCTTGCTTCCTTTCCCATCCAGATGACCCTATGAGAACTGGTGTTAGCACCAGAATTTCTATGTTAGAAGGAGCTTGGAACAACAGTTACGGAGACATTATTAGTAAAACTGAATTTATACAGGAAGGACACTGGTTTTAGTTCTCTTGTAAATAGAGGGACTTTTGCGTTGATGCTTTACTTGCAAAGCAAGTACCCTGTTTTTATATATATAATATGTTTGGGGACTAGCTTTTCAGGAGGCTTATGGAGATATAAAGGACCTTAAAATCCCTCTTGTCCCATCACCTCCAGCCATCTTTTAGCCATCACTGAGCATTATTCTTCATGACAATTTTTAAAAATCGCATTCTTAGATTACATTCGTTTCTATACCCAAGACACTTTTCCTTCCTCGTGACCTATTTCCTTCCCCCTAATGTCTACCCTAAGAGAAACTAATGTTATAACTGCTCATTCCCCACCATCTAAATCTGACCAAAAGTTCCACTTTCTTGAATCAAGAGAGCTGCAATACAAATGCTGGAACCAGACTGCTTGTGTTCAGATAGGCAAATAACTTATCACCTTTGTGCCTCAGCTACTGTTATGAGAATAACAGGAGCAATTTACCCCATAGGATTGTGGTGAGGATTAAATGAGTGGATAATTGGCACAAAATAAGTGATGTATAAAGGTTAGCTATTATTATCTTAACTGAGGTTAAAATGGTAATAAGGTTCAATGGTACTTCAAAATGTTTGCGGGATAATAGAAGTAAAGATAATACAAATCTTACAAGATAATTAAATAGAATTATAGATAATACAAATCTTCCTATGAACTTTCTGAATTATCCCTTATGATCATTATACATTGTATACATGTATTGAAACATCACTCTGTACTGTATAAATACATAAAATTTTATTTTATTTTTTAAATTTATTTATTTATTTACATTCAAAGATGTTGTTGCAGAGCAGTGGGAGGGGCAGGTGGGAGTGGGTCAGGTAATCGGAGGTAGAGGTGGGGAGTGAGGCTGGCCCACAGCCAGCTCCTTCCCTGGAATTATTGCAGAGGAGGAGAGGTGTGGCTGAGGTTCTCGGGCTCCCCAACTACAGCTCAGGAGGCTGGGGGATTTCTGATGGTGGCTCAGTTGTTGCTGGGCTGGATGTAAACATTAGAGGCATAGCTGAGACCCACAGAGTCCCCCCCAATCTGGCTTGTAGGCCCGTGTGGCTGCCGGCAGCAGGTTGGTAGTCGCCAGTCTGGATGTGAACATTGCGGGGTGTGATTGAGGCCTTTGTCCCCACCACTCTGGCTCAGGGGCCTGGGGTGATCCTGGCAGCAGAGTAGTCATCACTGAGCTGCATGTGGAAATCAGGGGTGTGTGGCTGAAGCCCTCCCCTTCCCTCCCCTGTTGGGATCCCAGGAGGCTTCTGTTGGTGGCACAGTCATCACTGGGCTGGATGCAGATATCAGGAGCCATGGCAGAGGCCCTCAGCCCAACCGCAACTGTGGCTTGGGAGCCTTAGGAGCTTATGTGAAGGCTCAGTTGGTTGACACTGGCCTGGATGCCGATGTTGGAGCAGGGCATAGCTGAGGCCCTCATGCCCTATCCCCCAACTCAAGAGCCCAGAGAGTGGCTCAGTTGTTGCTGTGCTGGATGCAGACATGTGGGGGCATGACTGAGGCTTCAGACTCCCCTCAACCTGGCTTGGGAGCTGGGGGGGCTTGAGGCTCTTTAGGTTTTATAGGTGATTTTTGTTGGTGTTAGACTTTTACTGGTTAATATCAGAACTTTATCTCTGATCAGTGGGCGTTTTGTGCTTTCTTTCACTTCTCTGTTTAATTATTAGCTACCCCCACCACTTAAACTCTTCACTGGAACTAATTTGTCGTCCTTTGCTTGCTTCTAAAATGGGGAAACTTTCTGGGGGGACCAGCACTTGAGTCCTGTGGTTGAGTTAAATTGCTGCTGATTCCCTGAGGAAGGATTTTTGTGCAACTCAGGTTTTAAATGTTGACCTTTTAAGTATTTCTTGGTCTTGTGAGGTCTGATACACCTGAATTGTGTGGAAACTGGTCTGGGCCTGAGTCTTTTCAGCAAACTGCACCCCCTGCAGTCCTGACCAGTCTCCACTGAGTGGGCCTGTGCTGATAGGAGGGCAGATCAGCTGTCCATGCTGTGACCCAATGCTCCCCCAGTGGGCCCATCTCCCCCACCCCCTGCACTCCAAACACTTCCCATGGGGCGAGCCATGCACTGGTCCCTTGTGATGACTCCCTGGCCCTTGAGGGGCTCATTTTTTCAGTTGTCTGTGGCCCCTTGCTCCTGTGTGGGTCCACAGAAACCCTGTCAGTGGTCTTGATGGCCTGGGGTCCTCCAAGGCCCTCCTCTCCCCTGAAGTCTCCAAACTTCACACAAAGGGCACAGCTGAGGTTTTTGCCAGCTCTTGCTCTTTGTGCTCACCAGAGCCAGACTTGAAATGGCCAAGGCTCAAAACAGTCAGAGCTGCCCCTTCTTTCTCTCATCACAGCTTCTCCCACCTTCATGTACTCCTCTCATAGGACCCTCCTCCTCTTCACCTGAGCTCTAGTGGCTCCAGCTTGGCAGTCATTGCTTTTTTAATAGTTGTAAATTGGTCAATTGTGGGAGAGAGTGATAACAGGAACCATCTATTCCACCATCTTCATTCTCTCTAATATGTACAATTTTTTAAAAAAGAAATTTACATGAAACCATTCCCGTTGCCTCTATAGAATTCAGAGTGATAACAGGAACCATCTATTCCACCATCTTCATTCTCTCTAATATGTACAATTTTTTTAAAAAGAAATTTACATGAAACCATTCCCGTTGCCTCTATAGAATTTGATGATTAACATTTCTTGAATTTTTAAAAATTTTTTCTAATTATGACATAGTTGATTGTACATATCTGTGGGGTACAGAGTTGAATAGCAATACCTGTGTGCGATATGTGATGTGCAAATCAGGATAATTAGTATATTCAGCAATATACAATGTAATTGTTCTTTGTGGTCCTTTATGAATTCCTCCCTTACCCCCACTCTTACCCCCTTCCCACCTCTGATAACCTAAGTTTTGTTCCTTTCTTTTGTGAGTTCAATGAATTATTGTGATTGTTGTATCTTTCTTTTTTAAAAAAATTTATTTGTTTTATTTTTTAGCTCCCACTTATGAGTGAGGACATGTGGTGTTTCTTTCTTGGCCTGGCTTATTTCAATTAACATGAATTTCTCTAAGTTTATCCATGTTCCTATGAATGGCAGAATTTCATTCTTTTTATGGCAGAGTAATATTCCATTGTGTAGAAATACAGTCATCGGATGATGGACATTTAGGCTGGTTTCAACTACTGCCTATTGCAAATAGAGCTGAGATAAACATGGGAGTGCAGGTATACCTTCAACATGATGATATCTATTCCTTTGGGTATATACCCAGCGGTGGAATTGCTAGATCATGTGGCAGTTCTATTGCAGTTATTTGAGGAACCTCCATACTGTTTCCCTTAATAGCTGGAAAAATTTACAGTCCCACCAACAGTGCAGGAGGGTTCCTCTTTCTGTGCATCCTCACCAATATTTGTTGCTCTCTGTCTTTTTGATAGCAGTCAGTCTAACTGGGCTGAGATGATATCTCAATGTGGTTTTAATTTGCATTTCTCTGACCCTGAGGTATGTTGAACATTTTTTCATGTGTCTGTTGACCATCTGCATATCTTCCTTTGAGAAATACCTGTTCAGCTCCTTTGCCCATGTTCTAATCGGGTCTTTTTTTTTTTTTTTTTTTTTTTTTTTTTTTAAATTTTTTNGTTGAACATTTTTTCATGTGTCTGTTGACCATCTGCATATCTTCCTTTGAGAAATACCTGTTCAGCTCCTTTGCCCATGTTCTAATCGGGTCTTTTTTTTTTTTTTTTTTTACTGTTAAGTTGTTTGAGTTCCTTGTGTATTCTGGATATTAATCCTTTGTCAGATGCATAATTTGCAAATATTTTTTCCCACCCCATAAGTTGTCTTTTCACTCTGCGAATTGTTTCTGTTGCTGTACAGAAGCATTGTAGTTTGATATAATCCCATTTTTTAATTTTTTCCTTTTGTTGCCTGTGCTTTGGAGGTCATATTCATAACATTTCAGTGCAGTCCTACTTCCTGAATTGTTTTCCCTATGTTTTCTTTCAGGACTTTTATAATTTCAGGTCTTATATTTATCTTATATCTATTTTGAGTTGATTTTGGTATATGGCAAGAGTTACAGTTATAGTCTCATTCTTCTACATATGGACATCCAGTTTTCCCACCACCATTTATTGAAGAGACAGTCTTTTCCTGAGCATATGTTGTTGGTGCCTTTGTCAAAGATCAGTTAGCTGTAGGTCTGTGGGTTGATTTCTGAGTTCTCTATTCTGTTGCATTGGTCCAAGTGTCTGTTTTTATGCTAGTACCATGCAGTTTTGGTTATGATAGCTTTGTAGTACTGTTTGAAGTCAGGTAGAGTTATGCCTCTGGCTTTATTTATTTATTTATTTATTTTTGCTCAGGACTGCTTTGACTATCTAGGGCATTTTGTGGTTCCATATGAATGTTAGTATTGTTTTTCTATTTCTGTGAAGAATGTCATTGGTATTTTGATGTGGAACTGAAATCGTTTCAAGCATCTTCTCAGACCACAATGGATTAAAACTAGAATTCAATAACAAGCAAGACTCTGGAAACTATACAAACACATGGAAATTACAACATACTCCTAAATGACATATGGGTCTAAGAAGAAATTAAACAGGAAATCAAAAAATTTCCCAAAACTAATGAAAATAAAGACACATCATACCAAAACTTGTGGGATGCTGCAAAAGCAGTTCTAAGAGGGAAGTTTATTGTGATAAATGCTTACATCAAAAGAATAGAAAGACTTCAAATAAACAACCTAATACTACACCTCAAAGAACGAGAAAAATAAGAACAACCCAATCCCAAAATTAGTAGATGGAAAGAAATATTTAAGATCAGAGCATAACTAAATGAAATAGAAACCCAAAAACTGACACAAAATATCAGTAAAAAAAAA
>NW_007730952.1:135013-139603 GCF_000696425.1 Galeopterus variegatus | reverse complement strand
CAGAGCATAACTAAATGAAATAGAAACCCAAAAACTGACACAAAATATCAGTAAAAAAAAAGTTGGTTTTTTGAGAAGATAAACAAAACAGACGAACCATTAGCTAGGCTAACTAAAAAAAGAAGATAGAAGACCCAAATAACAAAAGTTAGAAAGGAAAAAGGAGGCATTATAACTGATACCACAGAAATATAAAGAATCATTAGAGACTATTACAAACAACTATATGCCAACAAATTTGAAAACCTGGAGGAAATGGATAAATTTATGGACATATACAAACTACCAAGACTGAACTGAGAAGAAATAAAAAACCTGAACAGATAAGGAACAAGATTGAAGCAGCAATCAGCAGTCTCCCAACAAAGAAAGGCCCTGGACCAGATGGTTTTACTGCTGAATTTTACCAAACTTTTAAAGAGGAATTAGTACCAATTCTCTTCAAGCTGTTCTGAAAAACTGAAACAGAGGCCCTTTGCCCAAATTCATTCTATGAGGCCAGCATCATCCCGATACCAAAACCAGACAAAGATACAACAAAAAAAGAAAACTACAGGCCAATATCTCCAATGATAACAGATGAGAAAATCTTCAATAAAATACTAGCAAATAGATAATGCAACACATCAAAAAAATTATACACCATGATCAAGTGGGATTCATCCTAGGGATGCAAGGATGGCTCAACATAGGCAAGTCAATAATTGTGATACACCTCATCAGCAAAATCAAGGACAAAAACCATGTGATTATCTCATAGATGCAGAAAAAGCATTTGACAAAATTCAACATCCCTTCATGATAAAGACTCTCAGCAAATGAGGTATAGAAGGAAATTATCTCAACATAATAAAACCCATGTATGTCCAATCTACCCCTAACATCATCCTGAATGGGGAAAAGTTGAAAGCTTTCCCTTTAAGATCAGGAACAAGACAAGGATGCCCACTCTCACCACTCCTATTTAACATAGTACTATAAGTATTAGACAGAGCAATCAGGCAAGATAAAGAAATAAAGGGCATCCAGATTGGAAAAGATAAAGTCAAACTGTCCCTATTTGCAGATGACATGATCCTATACATAGAAAAGACTAAAGACTATATTTAAAAAACCCTTAGAGTTGATAAATGATTTCAGTAAAGTTGCAGGACACAAAATCAACACACAAAAATCAGTAGCAGTTTTATACTCCAACAATGAACTAGCAGAAAAAGAGATCAAGAAAGCTAGCCCATTTACAATAGTCAACAACAACAACAACAACAAACACCTGGGATAAATTTAGCTAAGGATATGAAAGTTCTCTACAAGAACTACAAATCGCTGTTGAAAGAAATTAAAGAGGACACAAAAAGATGGAAAGACATTCCATGCTCTTGGATTGGAAGAATTAACATTGTGAAAATGTCCATTCTACCCAAAGCAATCAAAAATTCTTTATAAGGCCACTTAAGAACTGCTGATAAGCATTATTTTTGAAGCTAGGGGTACTTCAAAAAGTTCATGGGAGGATTCATATTATCTTTTAATTCCATTTCTTCACTAACTTTTGTGAAGTACCCTGATACACACACACACACACACACACACACGTGTGTGTATGTATATATATACACATATATACATATACACACACACATATATACACACATACATATATACATTCACATATATATATTCATATAGGCTACTTATCTGTAAGCAACTGCTCATAATCAGGTGCTTTGGATATTTGGTAATTAAGCCCCACTCAGTGGTGCCCCAAATCCATTTTTATTCTATTTTGATCTATAGCAAAGTGTTATTTTTTTCCTTCATTCTACAAATATTTACCAAGTACTTACTGTGTACCAGGCACTTTGTAAGAGCTGAGAATACAATGTCACATGAACACAGATATTGCCCCTCCCTTTGTGATCACTACCAATCCAATAATAAAACAAGTGGAAAACCTTAACAATTAAAAACGCTACAAGGTGAGTGAGGTATAAGATACTTTAAGAAGGCCAACTTACCAAAAGTCAATTTGCTAGAAACCCATTTGCCAAAAGTCAATTTTCCAAATGACTGATTCACTGAATTCCCTAACAGACAATTCACTGAAAGCTAGTTTGCCAAAAGCCAATTTCTAGAATATCAATTTGATGAAAAGCAATATGCCAAATCATCATTTCACCAAATGACCAATTCACTGAATTACTGAGGATTTTTGAAGTCTTCATTTCACAGTTTTGATGCATCCTTTTATGACAGATCTTTAACCCTGAATTTGACTGCTTCTCTGAGCTGAGCATCAATTTCCTATTTTCACACTTCAAATGCCAAGCCTTTCTCTAATGGCCAATGACCCAGTACTCCAATGTAAGCAAATGGTGGGCTTCTTAAACACACTTTGCTGTGTTCAGACTTAGGCATCTGCCTGTGACTGCCACTGCCAGAAAGACAGCTGCAGAGAATGATCCTAGACCAGGGTGTGAACTGATCTACTGCAAATTGTCTCTTGCCAAATTTGTTTTCAGCAAATTTGTCATTTAGGGAATTGGCTCTCATTTAACTGCTTCTGAGTGAAATTACCTATAGCCCACATGTTAAGAGCCTATAACTGGGGAATTTGGCCTTGCCAGACAGGTGAGGAAAGGATTTGCTAAGGAAAAAAAATAACTGCCCTGAGGTCAGAAGGATAAATAAAACAACAACCATGCAAAAGGGAATGACAAAATATCTAAAAAAAAGACCACTTTTTAAAATGGTCTAAAGCAAAGACCTTTTAGAAGGAGGAAGCATCAAAATTACAAGCATTCCATAAAGGCCAGTGTGGCTGGAGTACAGAGAACAAGGGTGAGCACAGTGTGAGTTGAGATTAGAAATACAGTTAGGAGACAGACCACATTCTGTCTCATAGACCATGATAAAGATTTCTGTTCTTACTTTTAAGAATGGGTACTCTTAATATATCTTAAATAGGGAAATGATGTGATCAGATTTACATTCTGAAAACATCATTCTGCACATGATAGGAAGATTAGATTTTAAGAGTGTGCCGGTTTAAGTTCACCTGGAAATTTACTACTGCTGGAGTTCAGGAGAAAGAAGATAGTACTTGGATTAGGGGATGAGGAAGAAGTAAAGCAAAGTAAATCACAGAATTATCTAGGTGGTAGAAACAACAGGATTTATTACAGGGGCGATTAGGGGATGAGGAAGAAGTAAAGCAAAGTAAATCACAGAATTATCTAGGTGGTAGAAACTAGATAAAACAGGATTTATTACAGGGGTACTTGATGTGGTGGTGAAAAAGAGGAAAGTGTAATGGATACCTCCTATATTTCTGGTTTGCATAACTAGATGGTAATGCTATTCCTGAGAAAGGAAACACCAGAAGAAAACCAAGCTTAGATAACATTCTCTGTCAATGTATTGCGATATATGTTTATATTTTATGTGTCTATTGGAATGTCTTCTTTCAAATTTTAAGTTATTGAGAGATTAAAATAGGAATACTACTACTGCCTGCTTAGGAACAAACTACTTAGCAGTATGCCTGCAATCCATCTTCCCTCTTTGTTAGAGGGAGGCCCCCAGGAAAGAAAAGGGTCACCTTGTTAAATCTCCTTGTGAACATTCTAATGACAAACTTCCTGGCAAACACATTAATTGTATTTGCCAGTACGAGAGTCTTAACCTATGGAAAGCCTTTAGCAAGATGTACCTAGTCTGTACTGATTTTTTATGGTGAGCAAACGTGGAATCTAGGGATTCGCATGTCATGGCCCCGGAAAGTGTCATGTAAAGTAGTAGCTACCTGAAAAAAAAGGGAAAAGTGCCATTACTGAAAAAGTTCCCTTTTGTGTCAGTAATGTAGCCACATACATTATTTACTTAAAGACTTCATATGTTAATCTGTGCCAGATTGAATACTGATACACTAAGAAAGGACATAAGGAGCAGTTTCAGTGGTCCTGCAACTGTCCCTTCTAATCCTGGTCCTCTTCATTACTTGTAAGCAATATTAGTAAAGCCTGATGCAGAATAAGAGCTCTGATTTTCATGTGTCTGATTTGACAATACAATCCTCTCCATTAAGATCACCACCTCAGGAGGAAGATGGCGACGGGTCTGGAGCGGCCGTGCCAGGAGACAGTGCGATCCTGAGAGCTGTGTGCTGTGATACCAGAGTATTAATTGCATTTCCAAGAGCAACAAAAGGCGAATAATTCTTTCAACAACGATCCTACATTGACAAACAAGCGGCAGCACGTTCGAGGTTTTGGGGCTGACACAGAAGAGGACTCTGGAGAGCACCCAAGCCCGGCTGCGGGAATGAACGGGCAGCCCAGACAACAAAGGCCAAGAAAGCCAGCAAAAAACTGCGCAGAAACGGAGTGAAACGCGCCGGACCGGCCAAACTCTGCGAGCTCTGTGAGTCACCCACAGCCCAGCCCCACTTGCGGGGCGAAGCCCGACTGCTCCCTGCCCGCCTGGCTCCCGCTTACCACACCAGACTAGGTGCCCACAACAGAGCTGCATCCATTTTCTCGGGTGGGGGCAGAGAAGGCCGGCTTAGGGAGGGCAGGACAGCCATCTCTG
>NW_007730952.1:123132-131338 GCF_000696425.1 Galeopterus variegatus | reverse complement strand
GGGAGGTTTTGGTGATGGGACACAATAACTACATTGTATATTGACAAAATAAAAAAAAAAAGATAACCACCTCAGAAGATTGTTTGAGTATTAAATGAGTTATTACTTGTGAAAATGTTTAAAACAGTACCAACCTCACAGTAAGCACTCATTAAGTATTGCTATCGTGATAGGGAGAGATTGGTTAATGGACACAAAATTACAGCTAGGCAGGAAAAATAAGTTCTAGTGGTCTACAGTAGTGCTAGGCATCTGTAATTAATAATAATTTATTGTATGTTCTCAAATGGCTAGATGAGAGGAGCTCAAATGCTGTTATCACAAAGAAATGATCATTTTTTATGATGATGAATATGCTATTCTGTTTGATCATCATACATCATATATAAATATGTACAATCAATACATGTCAATTAAAAAAATAAAAATAAAAAATGTAAAAAGCATTGCTATTATTAATATATTATTGTAATCCCAAAGAACAATAAGGACTACCATTTATAGAGTGAATGTTATGTGATAGGCAGTTATGCTAAGTGCCTTCCATGGATTACCTATGCTGTTATGTATTACCATTTTATACATGAGAAGCCATAGGCTTAGAGATTAATTAATTGTCTCAAGGTTCAATAGCTAGTAAAAGGAGGCATGGGCCACAGCCCCCTCTGCCTGGAAGAAAGCAAGAGAGTATGCTCAGGGTCCTAGGCAAGGATCCATAGGCCACAGCCCCTTCTGCCCAGAAGTGGTAAGAGAGCATACCCAGGGTCCTAGGCAAAGAGCCAAGGGCAGTATTCCCCCACCAGAAAGCAGGCAAGAGAGCACACTGAAAACACCACTTCTGCACAGGTGGCCCACCAGAGTCACAGCCATGTCTGCTGAAAAAGCAGCTTGATGCCACAGCAGCAGCCAAAGCCACCGAGCAGGCAGCCTGCTGGATACTTGACTGCACTGACACAAGGAGAGTCACCAGCAGAGAACAGAAAAAGTAGAGGACATATGTCTCCCCAAATCCACTCCAGAGTAATTAAAGAAGCAACTACTCTACCAGATAACCAGACATCAACATAAAGATGCTAGAAATATGAAAACCCAAGAAAATATGACACCACCAAAAGAATACCATAATTCTCAGATATCAGAACCTCTAGAGCAGGAAACCCTTGAAATGACTGAAAAGGAGTTCCAAGCAACAAACTTAAGGAAACTCACTGAGATGTGAGAAGACAATATAATGAAATGAGAAAAAAAATCCAGGATAAGAAGGAAGAAATTAACAAAGAGATTAATACCTTAAAAAAGAATGTAGCAGAACTCATGGAACTGAAAGATTCACTCAATGAAATAAAAAACACAGCCAATAGCTTAAGCAGCAGGCTAGAACAAGCAGACAAAAGAATTTCTTATCTTGAAGATAGTCTTTTAGACATAACCCAGGTGGACAAAAAAAAATAAGGAAAAAAGAATTTTAAAAAACGAAAAAAATCTAAGGAGCTAGTAGACAACCTTAAGTGCACAAACATTTGAATCATGGATGTTTCAGAAGGGGAGGAAAAAGGAAAAGGCATGGAAAACCTACTCACTGAAATAACAGAAAACTTCCTAGGTATAGGGAGAGATACAGACCTTCTGTTATTTCAGATCCAGGAGGTTCAAAGATCCCCAAACAGATTCAACCCAAAAAAATCCTCTCCAACACACATTATAGTCAAACTTGCAAAGCTCAAAGACAAAGAAAGAATCTTTTAAAAAGCCAGAGAAAAGCATCAAATCACCTATAAAATAGTCTCTATCAGACTAACAGCAGACTTCTCAACAGTAACTACAGGCCAGAAGAAAATGGGATGATGTATTCAAAATACTAAAAATAAAAAAATGCCAGCCTAGAATACTATATCCAGCAAGGCTATCCTTCAGAAATGAGGAGAAAATAGTATATTTTCCAGACAAACAAACTGCAGGAGTTCACCACCACATGTCCAGCCTACGAGAAATCCTCAACGAAGCCCTGCATGTGGAATCCAAAAACCGATAATCACTACCACAAATACACAAGAAAGAACAAAACCCACTGATAAAACAAAAATGCAAATGAGAAAGAGAAAGAAACTAAATCTTACTACCACAAAAAGCCACAGTGACAATCCAATAGTGTCCCTACTTTATTTCTGATTTTAGTAATTTCAGTCTTCTCTTTTTTTTTCTTGGTCGGTCTAGATAAAGTTTGCAAATTTTGTTGATGAAAATTTTCTTGTTAGAGAGCAAACTTTTTCTTTTCTTGATTTTCTCTATTGTTTTTTAATTCCCTGTTAGGTTGGCAAGACAAAGGGATCAAAGGACTCCGAGCCAAACACTTACCACATCAGGGAGTTTATTTCCAGCAAACCTGGAGGGGAGACTGAAAGATCAGTTCCCACCTCCATACAGACTAATAGAGGTTTTTATAGGGTTCATATTAAGGGAAGGATTTTGGTAGCTATTCTTAGCATTTAGCACTTTGCAACAGCTCTGCAGTTTTCCTGTTTTGTGCAAGATTCTGTTTTGCACAAGATTCTGTTTTGCACAAAATCCGGTTTTTCTCAGAAAGCACTTTGCTTAAGAAAAAGGGAGAGAGCAAGGGGCAAGGTGAGGAAGCAGTTAACATGGCTGTGTTTATGCTAAGCTGATTGTGAGGCCTAATATTCCCTACTTCATATATTTCTGTTGTAATCTTTGTTCTTATATACTTTGGTTTAATTTGCTCTACTTTTTCTATTTTCTTCAGGTAGAAGTTTACGTTACTGATTTGAGATTTTTCTTATTTTTAATATAAGTGTTTACAAGTATGAATTTTCTTCTAAGCACTGCATGAACCAGCCCTGCATCCTATGAATTTTGATATGTTTGTGCTTTGATCTTTATCTCAAAGAACTCTCTGACTTCCCTGTGATTTTTCTTTTACCCATCATTTATTTAGGAGAGTGTTGTTTAATTTCCACACATTTGCNATATATTTCTGTTGTAATCTTTGTTCTTATATACTTTGGTTTAATTTGCTCTACTTTTTCTATTTTCTTCAGGTAGAAGTTTACGTTACTGATTTGAGATTTTTCTTATTTTTAATATAAGTGTTTACAAGTATGAATTTTCTTCTAAGCACTGCATGAACCAGCCCTGCATCCTATGAATTTTGATATGTTGTGCTTTGATCTTTATCTCAAAGAACTCTCTGACTTCCCTGTGATTTTTCTTTTACCCATCATTTATTTAGGAGAGTGTTGTTTAATTTCCACACATTTGCGAGTTTTCTAAATTTCCTTCTGTTACGGTGGTCAGAGAACATATTTTCTATGATCTTGGTCTTTTTTTTAAAAAAAAAAAAAAGGAAAAATTTAAGCAAACAAACAAAAAAGATTGTTTTGGCTATTCTGGATCTTTTGAAATTCCATATGAATTTTAGAATCAGCTTGTCAATTTCTACAAAGAAGCCAGTTAGGATACTGATAAGGAATGTGCTAAATTTGTAGATCAATTTTGAGATTACTACTATTTTAAATACTGTCTTCCAATATGTGAAAATAGGATGTTTTTTCATTTATTTATTCTCTAATTTCTTTCAACAATGTTCTTTAGTTGTAAAAGTTTCTCACTTATTTGTTAAATTAATTAATAAGTATTTTCTTCTTTTTGATTTTATTGGAAATGGAATTATTTTCTTAATTTTTGGATTATTCATTACAAATGTATGAAAACATTTTTTAAAAAAAGAAAAAAAAAATTTATATATATATATAGAGAGAGAGAGACAGAGAGAGACAGAGGGACAGAGAGCTAGTAAATTGTGACACTGAATTTTTAAACCAGTTGGTCTAACTCCCCAGTTGAGCTCTTTTTTCTAATTCCAAGTAACACTGCCTTGTTACATTATCCTGTTTCTGAAGCTCCTCTGGAACGGCTATCCAGGTGCTATTTTAGTATGATGAAAGCATAATTAATTAACTAGCACCAAAATGGTCTTAAAATGTTAATGCGGTTTCTAAATATATGTGACTTCTGCCCAGGGAGTTAATAATGTCAGGAGAAATAAAAAAATAAGGAAAACTATCTCTATTGTTTTTATTCCATTTCTCATAATGTAAAGCGCCTTTGATATTCTACTGACCATAACCCCCCATGCTGTCCTGAAAAGGGGTACTTGCTGGTCAATTCAGAAACAATAAAATAGAGCTGGAGCTTCAAGAAAATTACCAAGAGTTTCTATTTAGTCTCTGTGCTCACAGATTATGGAAGCTATTTTATATCTTGTTGCTCTCTTATATACAAAGTAGGAATAAGCCAAAAACAAAAAACAAAATACAAGTCAACTCTAACAACTTTGCCAATAGTACTAATTAGATCAATATATATGAGTAAATATATTATTTTGGATGGTAAGAGGATGTTGATTTTATTTAAAGTTATGTTTAGAAATGACATAAGCATGCCATACCTTTTATTACATAAGTGAGCATTATGTCATAGGCACTCAATTTAGTCATCCTATTTTATTCATTAAGGACACTTTTTAAATAAAAATCTGTAGATTAAATATTGGATTATATTCTGTGGATATTTACAACCTACGTAGTTCTGAGAATATAATGATTAAACAACAGTGTACCTGGAACTGATGTAGGTAAGTGGACAGAGATTATCTAATAATGTTATCCAGAAGGAATTATTGTGGCCATCTTTCTGCCCATTGTAGTTCTATTTTCAGTCTAGATATCAGTCAGGAACAATATTTCCTGTAAAACAGAGTAGACCATAGCCTCTGCCATTGCAGAAAACAAGGCAAAGAAGAGAAAACAAGGTACACAGCAGTCAGAAAAAGACCACATTTAAAGTAAATTCTCAGGACTGTAGATGCAGCAGTAAAGAAATTTATGGAAATAGTAATAAGGGCTTTGATACAAAAATGCCACTATTTCATGCCAACTTGCAAGGGATAAGACCCCTCCAACAAAAGATTAGAAGGACTTGGAAGAAAAGTAATCTATATTGGACTAGAGTAGAGATGAATGCTTGTTAAGGAGGAAATAGAAATTGACATCAGTATCCCATTTGTGATGAATTCAATTTTATATACCTATATATAAGTCAATTGTACCTGAAAATACATATTTATTGTTTTCAAAAATCCTAATGGGAAGAATTTCTTTCCCTAAGTATTGTTAGAAGGAGATTCCAGAACTGAAAGGACCTGTTGAGAGAGGCAATCTGCCATGGGCCCTTAGCATACTGCACATTCAAGAATGCAAAGCCCTGACCACTCCTTGTCCAGGCCATTTCTCAAGGTTGGGTTTGCAGCAAACAACCTTGAGAGATAAAGTAATGCCTCTATCTCAGACAAACAGCGGTCTTGCTTACTGCTTGCTATAAAAGCAGTAGAATCCCACAAAGAAGGAGAAGCAGGTGTTGGTTGCTTTGGTGCTGGGGGAATATGAAATATTTAGAGATAAAAATATATAATTTGTTTAACAGCAATGAAGGCACAGTTGAGGGTGGATAGCATGAATTAGCTGCATAACCAGTTAGTCTGGTTTCAAGACTTACTCTTAACATTTGAGCAGTCTGGAATCTATAGGAAAATTGAATTATAAGGTTGACCTAGCATTTGAATCAAACTATAAAATTTAAGTGAGTTAGGTAATGTCTGTGACCTGTAACTGCTGATTAGCCAAAACTCTTCTTTCTGTAAGAAGGTTTTTTATTAATCTCATAATAATCTATAGGAAGTTAAAGCTACTGTGGTACATATCATTGGTAAGAATAAAAAAACCTTGGGGTGGAACAAATGAATCATTTAAATAACTAGAACGTGTATTTGCTATAAGCTAACCTGAATAGACTGATTAATTCATCCTTGTTATCCATCACTTTCAGTTGATTTGACCAGTGCCATAATATGGAACCTAATTGTGAGATGTGTTAATACAGAAGAATTTTTTGGTTAGATAAATACAGTAGCACTGACTTTACTCTATAAATGTCATTAAAAGAGAACGGGCTTTGTTTAGCTTTGGGACAATATATTTGTGTATTACATTCAAAGTTCCTATTATAAGCTTTAGGAAAAAAAGCTGCATTATCCTTTTATCTCAAACAAACCAATAAACAACGAAAAAAGTTTTTGTCTTTTTTTTCCCTAGCTTACCCACCAACCCCACCTCCCTCTTTTGATGGGCCCCTTTTTAAATAAAGAAATTCTGTATTTAGACTTATACTTTTATTATTCAGTCAAGAAAAATAAATACCTTGAATTTAACGACCCTTCAGTATCTTCAATGCTTTTTTCAGAAATTTTCTTCCCAATACACTAACCACAATTCTCCAGTTTTCTGAGCTTTCTAAACCACTCCAAGATCTAGACACAGGTAGTCAAGAGAGTATGTACTTTCCATTCTCCTCATCCTCTAATGACCTTCCTCATAATTACAAATGATGACCCAAACCACAATCTTTACCTTTTCGGATAGGCAGAAAAAAGAAGGAAGAAAGGAAAGAAGGTGGAGAGGGACCTGGTGTGAAGTGTCAAAGGATATGGTTCAATAAAATCCTACATCGCTGTTTTTCTCAGCCAAACCACAAACTGCTAAAAGAGGAGAAATAAATACTGTGTGTCCATTATGTGACAGGCATATTATGTACACTAGACTTTTGAATCCATTGAACATCTCTTAGAATAAGGCAGTACTGTCCTCACTCTGCAGATGAGTAAGCTGAGGTCCATGAGTAACTTACGCAAGACCACAAATAAAAGAGGGAGTAGAATCAATCTAGTTTGGTCCATTTTGAAAAAACAGGAATATTTCTTCCCTGACTTGCAACTAAAAGAGAAAGCGTATACAACATATTGAAAAACAGAAAGATAGTTTGACCTGCTTTGTTCCCAGTTCTCTGGTTCTTTGTTCACCACCACAACAGCCTATGTTTTAGAGCTAAAAGGAACACTCCAAATAAACACTCTGAACTGCTCTTCACATGAAAGTGTTTTGCAACTGAAGGTGACTCAAGCACCATCTTCCTAAAATACAAATACTTTCCTCTACATTGGAGCCTACAACAGACTATCACATCTTGTTTCATCTAAGAAATAAAGCTCCCCGGAAACACATCTTTGAGAAGGATTATGCACAAAACCTCAGAAATAAGACAATAAAACATTATTTCAAATATTTATTAACCTACAGTTTGGCAATATCCATATCACCTTAAGAAAACTCTTCAACAGATGTGTGTGTGTGTGTGTGTGTGTGTGTGTGTGTGTGTGTGTGTGTGTGTGACAGTCACGGTAAAGGAAGAGGAAGTTAATATACATAATTCGTAAAGATTTATAACACCAATAAATTTATTTCTTGTCAAATCTTTCTTTAGATATATGCCAAAAATACAAAGGATTTTTACTAAAGCCAAGATTCATCTTTTAATAATTATTGAGTTCTGAGTACTATGAGATACTATGCTTGATGCTGGATGAGGAGCAGAGGAGAGATAAATATGATCCCTGTCCTCAAAGAACTTATGTCTTAGTGTAGAATAAAGACATTCAAGAATTCCAGGAAAAAAAATAAGTGTAATTGATAAGCACTAGAAAGAAATACTAAAGAGGATGCTAGAGAGAAATAGAGAGGATGCTGTGAGTATATTTTATAGAATATATGACCTATTTTGTGAAGTTAGGTAAGCCTTCCCCTGAAAATGAGACATTTAAGCTGAGACCTGAAAGAATAAGTTAGTGAGGCTAGAGGGAAGGGACAATGACAGAAAAGATCTACCGTGATTTAAAAGGAGGGGAGAGGAGGAAGGATGCATACAGCAAGCACAACATTAAAGAGCTTATCTAAGTAGCTAGAGGGGTTCATTGAAACCAGAAGTCATTCCTTTGTTTCTGTAAGACATTGCAAAAACTAATGGGATAATTTATCAAAAAAGTCTTAAGAAAGAAAATGCAACCTAAGCCAAAAACTGGGCTTTGCACCTTGCACGTTTTATTTAATTTACTCTTACAACAAAACTATGAGGTAGCTATTTACAGACCCTAGTTTTATTCTCTCTATAATCTGCTGTACTGAAGTATATCCTACATACCAATTGTCACAGGAGAACCTTAAAAAAAGAATCTAAACTTCGTCATGTCAAAGAGATACCTGCACTCCCATGTTTATTGCAGCTCTGTTTACAATAGCCA
>NW_007730952.1:106653-122132 GCF_000696425.1 Galeopterus variegatus | reverse complement strand
GATAAATAGCACATGTGCTCACTCATAAGTGGGAGCTAAGAGAGAAAGGAAGGCAGGAAAGAAAGACCACAGCAGTGCCATGATCCAACAGAGGGAGGGAACATTCCTAGGGCTACAATTTGGAGTTGAGGGAAGAGGAGGAGGGGGAGGGAGGTTGGGGGATAATTGGGAGGGGACAAAGGGTACAAAAGTAATTTCTGGTAATGGGTATGCCCCCAGTATGAATCTGGCCCCCACATCATGGGCAGGAGGGAGAACAATCAGCTTTGTATCTCATGAATATTCATAAATAGTAATAAAAAATAAGTAAATAAATAATAAAGCTCCAAATTCTGCTTTTCAACTTAATCTTCAAAACCTGCACATAAATATTATGCTGTTATCCCCTTCAGCCCTCTTCTCTAGTTTTAGAAAACACGAATTTTCAGACTGTACGAATACCCCAATCAGCATGAAAAGTAAAACTGCAACCATGCCATAATGACCTCATTTTTTCTCTTCAGCTCATTCCTACTTACACCATCCTGTGATTGCATGACCGTCTCCTAACCAGTCAATGCTTTGGTTATCTCTGACCACAAAATTGTTAACCGCACAACATTAGCAATAACCATGACTGGTCTGAATTCCTGTTATAAATGAGCGAAGAGGAGACACACAGGTCCTGTCTTACAGGTAGAAGGTAAGTGAGTTGACCAAAAGAAGAATTAGACAAAAATTCGTATTCCCATCCACTGTTTTTTTCCATTATTTCATATTGATAATTTTAGGCAGCATAGGCAGGAACCATTAAAGTTTTTTATGTGCCTATAAACATTTATGGCCATAATTTAGGTTTAGAACCCCCCCCCCCATTTTTTAATTTTGAATTCATGTTCAGATAGTTATGGACTGATTTGATCTTCAAAAAAGTTTTTAAAATCACATTTCAAGTTTCAAGGTAAAATGTTTATAAATCAAAAACATGCTACTGCTATTCAAACTCCTGTTGGGCAAGAGGGCAGAAATTTATTGCCTAGCCTTTCAGAAAGATCCTCTTGTGATAATGGAAATCTTTGAGAAAGCAGCAATAATTGCTGCATGATGTAAACTGAAGGTAATGAATTATAAGCCTTGATTATTTTCAAGGTCTTCGTATTCACTGATAACCTCATATACCACCCTATGCCCTTTAAAAGGCAGACATTTTGCCCACAGACATTTCACTCATGACTAATCTAAGCCCAAGCTTGTCCTTGAATCTGTACTGAGGTTGCACATTTGTTTCACTATAGGTTCAATTCTGAACTTAAAGCTCTTATCGAAGACTTTCATGAAGATTAATCTCATTATGCCCTTTATGCCTGTTGATTTTAGTGGTCATAAAAAGCCAAATTCAGCTCTCATCCTTGGGCCTCGAATTCTGATAATGCACTGAACATCCCTTTTCTGACCTCGGTCATTACCCTTGCCCAGCTCCTGAAATCTCTCTGCTATGCTCTCTGAGTCTCAGGAAATAATCAGCAAAATCACCTTCTCTGAACATTCCCTTTATTTCTTGCTTTAAAACTGTAGTTCTTGATCAAAACTGTAGGTGTTTTTTCTCCCAAATACCACTGCTACTGGGCTTGGAGATTGAGAAGATGACATTCTTGTTCGTTGTTGTTCCTTCCAGACTATTCTATCTACCTTCTCCATAGAAACACCCATTTAAATTTTATAACATCAAACTACAGCACTAATACCTTTCCCTGATGCAGTGCTCTAACAATCCCCATATCACTCTCCCTCCATCCCATTTCTTGAACATTTTAGCTCCTGACTCATGATACTATCTCAAACCCCATTCCTATCATAATTCTCAGTTGACTTAAATGTCCACATAGATTATCTTTCCAACATGTTGTCCCTCAGTGTCTTGACCTCAGCTCCTCCAACAATTTTGTCCTCCACCCTACTTCAGCCACTTATTCTCAAGTTCATAACTCAGTCTTTGTCATTCCCAATTCTATAGCCTATCATTTCAATTTGAAACATCCCATTTTCTGACCACCATCTCCTATCTTTCCAGCTTACTCCCTCCAGATGGAATGTGGAGAATTTTTGTTTGTTTTGTTTTTATTATTTAACATTTTACTATGGAAAATTTCAAACATGTATAGAAATCTTTCCAGCTTACTCCCTCCAGATGGAATGTGGAGAATTTTTGTTTGTTTGTTTTGTTTTTATTATTTAACATTTTACTATGGAAAATTTCAAACATGTATAGAAATAGAAAGAATAGTATAAGAAACCTCCAAGTACCCATTATCCCCAATCAGATAATTTTTACATTATTCAAATTAAGATTGGAAAAAGGTCCATATGTTTCAATTGATGGATCAGTCTTAATTTTCCTTTAATCTACATGTTCAGACTTTCTTTTTCCCTTTCAGTTCTTTGTTGAATAGTGGGCACATTTGTTCTGCAGAGTTTCACAAAGTCTGAATTTTCCTGATTGCATCCCCCATTGTATTATTTATTTAATGCTATCTCCTGAATTTTCTGTATGTTGATAGTTGGATCTAAAGACTTGATCAGATACAGATTTGATATTTTTTTGCAAGTATACTTTATAGTTGAAATTGTGTTCTTTCATCAAGAGGCATATAGGGGCCGGCCCGGTGGTGCACTGCTCAAAGACTGGTTAACCCTCGTTCTGTGATTTTAGCAGCTATTGAATATAATTACCTAGATTCATTATTTCAGTAAGGATTGGAAAATAATAGTATTCTAATTTTATTATTCTTTATTCATTTGACAACCAGAAGACTTCTGTTAGGAGAAACATCACCCCATCTATTGTTTGTACAAAAAAGAAGGATAAACACATGATTCTTTCACTTTAGTAATTTTCAAAGTAAAGAATTTACTCCATAGCATCCTCCATAGGTGACTAATATTTTTTTGTATCATTAAGAATATAACTTGCTGTTATTATTCCTATTGATGCTTTAATTTTCCCACCTTTGGCCAGTGGTATAGTGAGATGTTCCCAGCTTACCTTGTACATATCTGGCCTTAGAACCTGGAATTAGCCATACTGAGGAACCCTGGTTCTGGAATGTGGAGAATTTGAACAACCCTCTGATCCCACCAGAACCTACAATTCATTGATCCTATCATATATTTATTGTCCCTCACCCCCTCCTATCTGCATTTCTACCTTTATCCAGCTTAAATGCCATGACCCATCATAATCACTCCCTCACACACACCTTTAATTCTCCTGCCCCTGTCTTGCCTCCTTATACTTGGCTAAACCACAACCTTGGTTCTGTCCAACTCTCTACCCATTCCATGCTTACACCTGTATATGTGAACATAACTGGAGGAAAACAAAATAAACAAGTTGACTGGTCTCATTAACATTCATAATATCTAATTTCAAATAGTTCCCTAATGCTGGCTAGGAATATCCATTCTTTTAAACAACTGTTACATAGCTTCACCTGTCTCTAAAAATCTCCAACTCTTCCTCTATCAGTCTCATTCTCAATTGATGACTTTGCTTTTTACTTTACTGAGAAAATAGAAGCAATCAGAGGAGAACTTCTGCAAACTTCCACAACCACATTTACCCACCTACCTGCAACTGCCATCTCTCCTGTTACTATGAGTGACCTTGTTCTTGCTCTTAGCAAGGGGAAACCTCTCCATTTGTGTACTACATCTTTTCACACCTACTCATGGGTATTGTCTCAGCAATTCTTCCTTCTCCCTCTAGTATCAATGTTTTCCTTCTCTTCTAGATTTTTTATCCATTAGCCAACCTTCTTTTTCTCTGATCTTAAAACTAAACTTTTGCCTAATCCTGCTTCACGCTATAGACACTACTCCATTTTTTTCCCTCCTTTTGGCAAATCTCCTTGAAATAGTTATTTATACTTGCTGTCACCAATTTCTTTCACATTTTCTCTTGAGACTTCTATTGGGCATCAATATTCACTACTCTGTCGGGTCCACCGCCGGCCGACCCATACAGCCCTAGCCTCGTTCTTTCTGGTGGGCGAGCGAACGGCCCGGGATTCCTCTTTCCCTCCTGTCCCCTTTGGAAGGAGACCGGGGAAGAGAGCCGTGAAGACAGGTGAGCACACCGCCGGCCGGTTAAAGGACACTCAGACGCAGTGGAGGTTCTGCCAAGCTGTTCCGTTTATTAGCACACAAGCACTTGTTTTTAAAGGTAAATGGGGAAGGCAGGTTTTTTACATCCTCCAATCAGCTTAAGGGTCCTGTCTCAATGCCTATCTATTGCAATCACGCAGTGTTCACGAGTGCGGCCAATAAGGGCTAGGGCAAGGTTCCCGCAGACACTCCCACCCTACTTCCTCCCACAGATAAAACAATGAATAAACAACTACATTAGCATGCAAATAACTAGAGGAAAACACTGGAGCACATTAAAGAAGTAACAGAAACACCAGTGAGTACAGAAACTCAGGATAGTCACATAGAGAATGAAAGAAAACACCTGGCCTCCACCACCCCATCACCCAGCCAGGAGCGGCAGGGAACCAGGAGGAACTTCTCCCTGTGAAGAAAAGGCAAGTGACAGAAATCCAGCAAACCTCATCTACACCTTGGACATCTACCATCCTCACTTCTGGGGATGTGACAGTTGTCACTTGCACTAAGCTCAGTTGAGGGAGCTATCTAGAGTTCACACAGTTGTGCTCCCCCAGAAGAGTCAACACTGTGCCCCACCCTTGTGGCCTATCTTGGAACTGGAACTGCTCTTGGAGGGTGTCTTACCCCAGGGGTGGGTGACACCCTTTCATCCCAGAGACTATGCACCATTGAAATGACTTCCCCAAGCTCATCTGAGAGCAGCCATTACACCGTACCCTGAGGGATTAAGTGGTGGTGCAGCAACTCTATCCACCCCTCCCAGTTGCATCTGTGCCCCTCCCCCTCAGGCAGGAGCTGAAGCTGCAAAGTTCCACACTCCCTATAGGGGAATCTTTAACTGCCCTTCCCAATCGTGGCTGTGTCCCACCCCACTGGGCCTGAGCTGAAGCAGCACATTGTCCCCTGGGAAATTGCTGTATGGGCTAAGAAGGTGCTTGGCCAAGAAGCTTCTTGACTGAGCTGAGCAGCTGTGCATCCCAGGGTTGAGCTAACATAGTACCCCACAGCCCAGGGAAACAGAGCAGTTGCTGAGCTGAGACACCTAGCCCTAATGGTCAAACAACCCTAGTACTCTGCTTCCCCAGAGCTGAACTATTTCCCTAGAGACTGAGCTGCTGAGACACTCCTTTCTATGGGGAGTGGAGTCAGTGCTGTGCTGCTCCCTGACCCGCAAGGCCCAAACAACAACTGTGCCCCACCATTCTGGGTCCTTGCTGCTGCTGCACCTGGCCTCACAAAGATTGAGATTTTGCCAGAACCAACTGTTCCAGAGGCTAGGGTCACCACTACATGGTATCTCACCCCCTGGGAATCAAGTGACAACTGAGCCCCATTTGCTCTGGTTCCTGAATTGCAGAGTACTCTGCTCCCTGGGACCAAACCTCCAGAGCACCCCTTCTCCCCCAGAGTTGGGCCAATGCTATGCTCTGGCCCCCAGGTTCAGATTCACAGCTGTAACCTGGCCCACAGAGCCCAAGCTGTCAGGGGAGACTCAGAGTCACAGATCCTGTCACTGTGGGTAATTGACATCCAACCCTGCCACAGAGACTGAACCTGTACCCCAAGACCTAGGTGCCACAATAGGTTCACATGACACTGAGCTGAGGATCCCAACTCCATAGCCACTCAAAGTATCTGCACCTGGAACCCAGCACTACTACAGCCACATGTAGGTTGGGTCAAACCCGACATCAAGGGGAATCCCTTTGATGAAGTTTCCCCATTGTGAGAAAAATGAGAATAGGAAGACCCCAAAAGCCTTCACTACTGAAGACCTTAACAACCTATGCCACCACCTCCACTGCCACAAACTTCTACAGCCTAGGGCACTGAGGCACCCACAGTTAGAGGCTACCTTGCTTACAGCTGAAGAAACTTCCCACAGGCTAAAACACTGCATCCACATGGAAACAGAATCACCACACCTTTTTCAGCCAGCCTTCTAAGACCCAACTGTAGGCAAAATACTCTTCTATGAAAGCTGCTTTGTAAAGCTCAGAAATGGCAATTGTTTCACCAGATGCACAGACATCAACTCAGGGTCACAAGACATATGAAAAAGTTAGGAAATATGCCACCACCAAAGGAACAAAATAACATGCCAGTGATAGACCCCAAAGAACAGGAAACCAATAAACTGCCAGAAAAGGAATTCAAAATAATGATCTTGAGAACTCAGTGATAGTAGAGAATACAGATAGACAAATCAATGAAATCGGAAATACAATTTATGATATGAACAAGAAATTTAACAAAGAAATAGATATCATAAAGAAGAATGCAACAGAAATCCTGCAGCTGAAGAATTCAATTAATAAAATAAAAAATACAACAGAGAGCTTCAACAGCAGACTAGAGCAAGCAGAAGAAAGAAACTCTGAACTCAAAGATGGGTCATTTGAAATTATCCAATCAGTAGGAGCTATACCAATATCAGAGAAAATAGACTTTAAGTCAAAGACTGCAAAAGAGACAAAGAAGGTCATCATATAATGTTAAAGGAGTCAATTCAGCAAGAGGATATAACAATTATAAATATATATGCACCCAACATTGGAGCACCCTGGTATATAAAACAAATATTATTAGAATTAAAAGGATAGATAGACCCCAATACAGTAATAGTTGGAGATTTCAAGACCCCACCCTCAGCACTGGACAAATCAACTAGACAAAAAATCAACAACAAAACTGGATTTAAACTGCACTATAGACCAAATGGACCTTACAGACATTTACAGAACATTTCATCCAACAGCTTCAGAATACACATTCTTCTCATCTGCACATGGAACATTCTCTAGGGTCAACCATATGTTAGGCCACAAAACAAGTATCAACAAATTTTTAAAAACTAAAATCATACCTCTGGCTGCAATAAAATAAAACTATAAATCAACAGCAAGAGAAACTCTCAAAATGGTACTAACACATGGACACTAAACAACATGCTCCTGAATGACTAACAGGTCAAAAAAGAAATTAAGAAGAAAATTTAAAAATATCTTGAAACAAAAACAGAAACAAAACATACCAAAACCTACGGCATACAGCCAAAGCAGTACTAAAAGGGAGGTTTATAGAAACAAATGCCTACATCTAAAAAGCAAGAAGATTTCAAATAAACATCCTAACAATGCATCATAGGACACTAGAAAAGCAAGAACAAGCGAAACCCAAACTTAGCAGAAGAAAAGAAATAATAAAGATCAGAACAGAAATAAACAAAATTGAGACCATAAAAACAATATAAAAGAGAAAAGACTAAAATAAATAAAATCAGAAATGGAAAAGGAGACATCACAACTGATACTACAGAAATACAAAGGATCATTAGAGATTATTATGAACTATATGTCAACAAGTTGAAAGACCTAGAGGAAATGGATAAATTCCTGGATGCATATAATCTACCAAGACTGAACCAAGAAGAAACAGAAATCCTAAACAGACCAATTATGAGGAATGAGATTGAATCAGTAATAAAAAGCCTCCCATTAAAGACCAGGACCAGATGGCTTCACTGCCAAATTCAACCAAACGTTTTTAAAAAATTAATACCAATTCTTCTCAAATTCATCAAAAAATATTAAAGAGGAGGGAACTCTTCCAAACATGTTTTACCAAGCCATCATTACCCTGATACCAAAATCAAACACAACAGAAAAGAAAACTATAGGCCAATATCCCTGATGAACACTGATGCAAAAATCCTCAGTAAAATACTAGCAAACTGAATCCAGCAGCATATTAAAAAGATCATTCAACATGATCAAGTGGGATTTACCCCAGGAATGCAAGGTTGGTTTAACATATGCAAATCAATAAACATGATACATCACACCAACAAAATGAAGGACAAAAACCATATAATCATCTCAATTGATACAGAAAAAGCACTTGATAAAATTCAACATTCCTTCATGATAAAAACTCTCCACAAGTCATGCATAGAAGGTATATATCTCAACACAATAAAGGCCATATATGACAAACTGACAGCTAATATCATACTGATTGCAGAAAAGTTAAATGCTCTTCCTCTAAGAACTGGAAAAAGACAAGTATGTCCACTCTCTCCACTCTTATTCAACATAGTACTGGAAGTCCTAGCCAGAGAAATTAGGCAAGAGAAAAAAATAAAGGGCATCCAAATTGGAAAAGACGAGGTCAAACTGTCCCTGTTTGCAGATGATATAATCTTATGTAAAAAAACCTAAAAGCTCCACCAAATACTCTTAGAATTGATAAATGAATTCAGTAAAGTTTCAGAATACAAAATCAAGATACAAAAGTAAGTGAAACTTCTATACAACCATAACAAGCATGATGAAAAAGAAATCTATAAAACAATCCCATCTGCAACAGCTACCACAAAAAATAAAAAGCCTAGGAATTAATTTAACCAAGGAGGTGAAAGATTTCTACACTGAAAACTATAAAACACTGAAGAAAGAAATTGAAGAGGACACAAAGAAATGGAAAGCTATCACATGTTCATCAGTTGGAAGAATCAATATTGTAAAAATGATCATACTACCAAAAGCAATCTACAGATTCAGTGCACTTCCTATCGAAATACCAATGAAATAGAAATAGAAAAAACAATCCTAAAACTCATGTGGATCCACAGAAGACCTTAAACAGCAAAAGTAATCCTGAGCATAAATAAATAAAAAATAAACAAACAAACAAACAAATAAAAACAATGGTGTAGGCATCACACTATCTGACTTCAAAATATACTACAAAGCGATGGCAATCAAAACAGCACAGTACTAGCATAGAAACAGACATATTGACCAATGAAACAGAAAGAACATATATAATCAAAACAGCACAGTACTAGCATAGAAACAGACATATTGACCAATGAAACAGAAAGAACAGAGAACCTAGAAATATAGCCACATACTTACAACCAACTTATTTTTTATAAAGGGACCAAGAATATTCATTGGGGAAAGGACAGTCTCTTCATTGCTGGGAAAACTGGATAACCATATGTAGAAGAATGAAACTAGACTCCTATCTCTCCCCATATAGAAAGACCAACTCAAAAAGGACTGAAAACTTAAATGTAAAACCCAAAACCATGAAATTACTTGAAGAGAACATAGGGGAAATGCTTTAGGATACAGAACTGGGCTAAGACTTTATGAAGAGTACCTCAAAAGCACAGGCAACACAAACAAAAATAGACAAATTGGATGATATCAAACTAAAAAGCTTCTGCCCAGCAAACAAACAAACAAACAAAAAACAATTAACAGAGCAAAGAGACAACCTACAGAATGGAAGAAAATATTTGCAAATTATGCATCCAACATGGGATCAATATCCAGAATACACAAAAAGCTCCAACAACTCAATAGCAAGAAAACAAATAATCCAATCAAAAAATGGGCAAATGAGACAAACACACATTCCTCAAAAGAAGACATACAAATGACCAGCAGGTATATAAGAAAATGCTCAACACAACCAATCATCAGGGAAATGTAAATCAAAACCACAGTAAGATATCATCTCACACCAGTTAGAATGGCTATTATCAATAAGACAGAAAGTAACAAATGTTGGTGAGGGTGTGGATAAAGGGGAACACTTATACACTGTTGGTGGGAATGTAAATTAATATAACCATTATGGAAAACAGTCTGGAGGTTCCTTTAAAACTACAAATAGAGCTACCACATGACCCAGCAATCTCACTACTGAGTATATATCCTAAAGAAAAGGAAATCAGTATATTATAGACATTTTTGCACTCCCATGTTCATTGCAGCACTATTTACAATAGCCAATACATGGAATCAACCCAAGTGTCCAACAACAAATGAAAGAATAAAGAAAATGTGGTATACATACACAAAGGAATACTACTCAGTCATAAAAGAACAAAATTTTGTCATTCACAGCCACATGGATGAGTTTGGAGGACATTATGTAAAGTAAGCCAGGAACAGAAAGACAAACACTGCATGGGAGTCTACATGATGATTTCCATTCCTTTGGGTATATAACCAGAAGTGGGATTGCTGGATTGTATAATAGATCTATCTATAGTTGTTTGAGAAACGTCCCTACTGTTTTCCATAGTGTTTATATTAATTTAAAGTCCTGCCAACAGTGTAGGAGAGTTCCCTTCTCCCCACCTTCTCACCAGCATTTGTTATTCTCAGTCTTCTTGATTATGGCCACTCTAACTGGGATCAGATGATATCTCATTGTGGTTTTAATTTGCATTTCCCTGGTGTCTAGTGATTGTATTAGTCCATTTTTTGTGTTGCTATAACAGAATACCTGAGACTAGGTAATTTATAAAGAACAAAGTTTTATTTGGCTTATGATTCTGGGACAGCTGCATCTGGCATGTACCTCAGGCTGCTTCTCCTCATGTCAGAAAGCAGTGGGTACAAGCAGATCATATGGTGAGAGGAAGTAAGAGAAAGAGGGGAGGTGCCAGGATCTTTTAAACAACCAGCTCTCCTGGGAACTAATAGAGTGATGTCTCCCCACCACCAGGGAGAGCATTAATCCATTCATGAGGGATCCACCCCCATGACTCAAACAGCTCCCAACACTACCACATTGGGGATCAGGTTTCCACATGAGTTTTGGGGGACAACACATCTGAACTCTATAAGTGATGTAGAGCATTTTTTAAAATACCTGTTGGCCATTTGCATGTCTTCCTTCAAAAAATTTCTATTCAGCTCCTTTGACCAATTTATAATTGGATTATTATTTTTTTAACTATTAAGCTGTTTGGGTTCCTTCTATATTCTGGTTACTAATCCCTTGTCAGATGTATCAGTTGCAAATATTTTCTCCCATGTTATAGGTTGTCATTTCAGTCTGTTGATCATTTTTCTGCTGTGAAAAAGCTTTTTAGTTTGACATAATCCCATTTCTTTATTTTTTCTTTTGTCATTTGTGCTTTCAGGCTCTTATTAATAAAGTCTTTCCCAAGTTCTACATGCTGAAATGTTGCCTCTGTTTTCCTCTAGGTGTTTTATTGTTTCAGATCTTATATTTAAGTCTTTAATCCATTTTGAGTTGATCTTGGTACACAGCTAGTGGTGCAGGTCTAGTTTCATTCTTCTGTATATGGATATCCAATTTTTCCAGCACCATTTATTGAAAAGGCAGTCATTTCTCCAATGTATGTTCTTGTTGCCTTTGTTAAAGATCAGTGGCTGAAAGTCTGTGTGTTGATTTCTGGATTCTCTATTATGGTCCATTGGTTCAAGTGTCTATTTTTATGCCAGTACCATGATGTTTTGGTTACTATAGCTTTGAAGTATAATTTGAAGGAAGTTAGTGTTATGCCTCCAGCTGTTTTATTTTTTTTTTTTCTCCTCAGAACTACTTTGGCTATTCAGGGTCTTTTGTTGTTCCATATGAATGTTAGGATGTTTTTTTCTGTTTCTGTGATGAACGTCATTGGTATTTTGATGGAGATTGCATTGAACCCGTAGATCACTTTGGGTAGTACAGACATTTTCACAATGTTGATTCTTCCAATCCAAGAGCATGGAATGTCTTTCCACCTTTTGGTGTCTTCTTTAATTTCTTTCAGTAGTGATTTGTAGTTCTTACTGTAGAGAGCTTTCACCTCCTCAGTTAAATAGATTCCTAGGTGGGTTTTTTTTGTGTGTGTGTGACTATTATACATGGGCTTATTTTCTTGATTTCTCTTTCTGTTACTTCATTATTGGAGAATATAAACACAACTGATTTGGGGCATTGATTTTATATCCTGCAACATTCCCGAAATTATTAATCAGCTCTAAGAGCTTTTCATAGAGCCTTTAGCCTTTTCTATATATATGCTCATAACATCTGCAAACAGGAACAGTTTGAATTCGTCTTTTCCAGTTCAGATGTCTTTTATTTATTTCTCATGTCTGATTGCTCTGGCTAGTACTTCCAGTACTATGTTAAATAGGAGTGGTGAAAGCAGGCACCCTTGTCTTAAGGGAAAAGCCTTCAGCTTTCCCCATTCAGGATGACATATGTAGTGGGCTTGTTGTAAATAACTTTTATTGTGTTAAGATACTTTCCTTCTATACCTAATTTGGTAAGAGTCTTTATCATGAAGGATGTTGAATTTTTTCAAATGCTTTTCTGCATCCGAGATAATCATATGGTTTTTCCTTGATTTTGTTGATGTGGTGTATCACAATTTTGACTTGCATACATTGAACCATCCTTGCATCCCTGGAATGAATCCCACTTGATTATGGTGCATAAGTTTTTGATGTGTTGCTGTTTTCTGATTGCTGATATTTTGGTTTTGCATCTATGTTCATCAGAGTTACTGGCCTGTATTTTCTTTTTATGTTATATCTTTGGTTTGGGTATCAGGATGATGCTGGCCTCATAAAATAAGTTTGGGAGAATGGTCTCTGTGTCACCTTTTTGGAATAGTTTGAAGAGAACTGGTAGTAATTCCATCAATTGTGTTGTCTCACTTTTCATTTCTGATTTTTGTAATTAGGTCTTCTCTCTTCTTTTTTTAAAACCTAGCTAATGGTTTGCCTGTTTTGTTTATCTTCTCAAAAAAATCAACTTTTGTTTCATTGATTTTTTTGTATCATATTTGGGTCTCTATTTCATTTCATTCTACTCTGATCTTTAATTTTTCTTTCCATTTACTAATTTTGGGATTGAATTGTTCTTTTTTTTCTAGTTCTTTGAGGTGTAGCATTAGGTTGTTTACTTGAAATATTTCTATCTTTTTTATCTAAGTATTTAGCATTATAAACTTCCCCCTTAGTACTGCTTTTGCAGTATCCCGCAGGTTTTTTTATAATGTGTCTTTATTTCTGTTGGTTTATAGAAATTTTTTGATTTCCTATTTAATTTCTTCTAGGACCCTTTGGTCATTCAGGAACCTGATGTTTAATAATTTCAATTTATTTGTATAGACTCCTGAGTTTTCTTGTTATTAATTTCTATTTTTAATCTATTGCAGTCTGAAAAGATACTTGAGATGATTTCAATTTTTAAAAAATTATTGAGACCTGATTTGTGACCTAGCCTGTGGTCTACCTTGGAGAATGTTTCATGTACTGATGAGAAGAATGTGTATTCCGTAGTTGCTGGATGTGATGTTCTGTAGATATCAGCCAGGTCCAGTTGGTTAAAGCATAGTTTAAATTCTGTGTTTCTGTGTTGATTTGTTGCCTGGATCATCTATCCAATGATGACAGAGAGGTGTTCAGGTCCCCCACTACTATATTGGGGTCTATCTCTTTCTTTAGGTCTAATAGTGTTTGTTTTATTTATCTGGATGTGTCAGTGGTGGGTGCATATATATTTATGATTGTTATGTCTTCCTACTAAATAGTTTCCTTTATCATTATATAGTGGTGTTCTTTGTCTCTTCTTATGGCCTTTGGTTTAAAGTCTATTTTATCTGATATAAGATTAGCTACTCCTGCTTGGTTTTGGTTTCCATTTGCATGGAATATCTTTTTCCATACCTCCACTATTAGTCTGTGTGCATTTTTACAAGTGAGTAGAGTCTCTTAAAGACAGCATATACTTGGACCTAGCTTTTGATCCACTCAGTCTGTGTTTTTTGGGTGGGGAATTTAATCCATTTACATTTAGGGTTGTTACTGAGAGGTACTGTCTTACTCCTAGCATTGTATCATTTTTTGTTTAGATGTTTTAAATATCTTTTGTTCCTTTCTTCCCCTTTTATTATTTGTCTTCAATGTTTGTTGGGGATTTTTGAGGTGGTAAAATTTAGTTTCTTTTGTCTTTCTCATTTGCATTTGTGTTTTACCAGTGGGTTTTGTCCTTCTTGTGTATTCACGATAGGATTATTGTTTTTTGGATTCCAGATGCAGTACTCCCTTGAGAATTCCTTGCAGGGCTGATCATATGGTGATGAACCCCCACAGTTTTGTTTGTCTGGAAAATACACTATTCCTCCTTCATTTCTGAAGGGTAGCCTTGCTGGATATAGTATTTTTGGATGGGAGTTTTTTCCTTTTAGTATTTTGAATATGTCATCTCATTTTCTTCCCACCTGTAGAGTTTCTGCTGAGAAGTCTGTTGTTATCCCAATGAGGGCTCCCTTATAAGTGACTTGATGCTTTTCTCTTGCTCCTGTCTTTGTCTTTGAGCTTTGCCAGGTTGCCATTCATGTGTCTTGGAAAAGATCTTTTTGGATTGAATCTGTTTGGGGATCTTTGAGCTTCCTGGATCTGAAGGTGTCTCCTCCTATACCTGGGATGTTTTCCATTATTACTTCAGTGAATAGATTTTCAATTCCTTTACCTTTCTTCTCTGCTTCTGGAACACTCATGATTTGGATGTTTGTGTACTTAAGGTTGTTTACTAGCTCTCTTAGATTTCCTTCGTTTCTTTTTTTAATTCTTTTTTTTCCTTTGCTTTGTCTGCCTGGGTTATTTCATAAAGTCCATCTTTGAGTTTGGAAATTCTTTCTTCTGCTTGCTCTAATCTGCTACTTATGTCCTTGGTTGTATTTTTTATCTCATTGAATGTGTCTTTCAGATCCAAGAATGCTCCTACATTCTTTTTTAAGGTATTAATCTTTTTGTAAATTTCCTCTTTCATATCCTGGATGTTTTTTCCCATATCATTGTGTTGTCCAACTGAATACTCTCTTATCTCATTGACTTTTCTTAATATAGTTATTCAGAATTCCTCTTCAGTCATTTCAAGGGTTTCCTGATCTGTAGGGTCTGGTACTTGAGAGTTACTAAATTCCTTTGACAAAATTATATGTTCTAGGTCTTTTTTTTTTTCATATTACTTCTATTATCTCTACATTAATTTCTGGTCATCTAGTAGATCACTTGCTGCTTCTGTTACTCTGGAGTAGACTCTGAGTAGAAAGATTTCTTCCTCTTTTTCCATGCTCCTCAAATGACTCTCCTTGTGTTAGTGAAGTCAAATATACCATGGGCCTCCTGCACAATGGTCACGGGTTTACTGTGGCAGCAAACCACCCTTGTACCAGCAGAAGCTGTGGTGGTGGCTGTTGTGGACCACGACTGTGGAAGCTGTGTGAAGCCTCCCCAGAGTCAGTGGCATGAGAACCTGCTTTCAGCACAGGCAGGGTGGGGTGGCGAGGGCAGCTAGCTGTGTTTTCTGCCTACCTAGGGCCTACCTGATGGCATTTCCATTCTGATTGTGTTAAATTTACAAAAAACTTGGGAAAGAATTGACATTGTTATGATATTACAAACTGATCCTTTCAAAACATTAAGTCAAATCATGACACTCTTCTGCTCAAAACCCTCCAATGACTCTCCATCTCCCTTGACATAAAAGCTGAAGAGTCTGCA
>NW_007730952.1:105449-106393 GCF_000696425.1 Galeopterus variegatus | reverse complement strand
GGGAAAGAATTGACATTGTTATGATATTACAAACTGATCCTTTCAAAACATTAAGTCAAATCATGACACTCTTCTGCTCAAAACCCTCCAATGACTCTCCATCTCCCTTGACATAAAAGCTGAAGAGTCTGCAATAGCCTACACTATTTGACTTCAGTTCCTAACACTCTCCCTCTTGCTAATTATACTCTAGCCAAACTGGCCTTAGCAGTTGCTGGCTCCTCCATAAGGCTAGTCTTTCCCCCAGATGTTTGCATGGTCTTTTAGACTTTTGCTCAAATGACACCAACTTAACAAGCACTTTTTATTCATAGTATTTAAAACTATAACTCCTATTCTCCTTTCCCTGAATTATTTTTTCTCATAGCACTCTATACCAACTAACACACTACTTGTTTTATTTGCCATGTGTCTTCCCACCTTACCCTAAGAGTGTAAGCTCAATGTACTAACACAGGAGATTAAATTGCCAACTAGCAATTGAAATAAAATTGTTTTATTTTTAAAACAATTTAGTATTCTAACAAACTTTGTTTACACCAACTTTATCTGGAAGCAGGTCTTTTAAGTATTATCACTATCTAAATTGCTTCTGCTTATAATACCAGGTCTCAGGTTACTGACCCAGCTTGACAAATTATTTAACATCAGAGATATTGAGGCTCACCGAGGTTCACAAAGCTTAAATTTAAATCCTAATTTTTTTTTCCCTTAATGCTGGCTTCACCCAGAATACTAAGACGCCTTTGATATCCAAGTCTCTCAAAGTCAGTTTCTTTTTATACCATTACTCTAAAAAGTCTTTAGTGCAATTCACTATACACTGAGAAGCTCATAATCTAGTAGAGTTATATTTCTATCAATAAGTGGTTTAAATTTTCTGGACCTATTTCCTCACCCATAATATAATGAGGCAAGGGGGCTTGCTTAAGTTAATGGACTGA
>NW_007730952.1:103177-104517 GCF_000696425.1 Galeopterus variegatus | reverse complement strand
TTCAAATATTGACTTTAATTTTTCTTTTGTTTTGTTTTGGTTTGGTTTTGGCAGCTGGCTTGTACGGGGATCCGAACCAATGACCCTGGTGTTATAAGTCTGTGCTCTAACTAACTGAGGTAACAGGCCAGCTTTTTATTATTTTGGGGGGTTTTTTTGGTGACTGGCCAATATGGAAATCCAAACCCTTAACTTTGGTGTCATCAATATGCACTCTAATCAACTGAGCTAACTAACCAGCTAGATAAAATAGACTTCAAGCCAAGGAATGTAAAAAAAGAAAAGAAAGGTCATTATATAATGATATAAGGATTGATTCAACAAGGGGATATAACAATTCTAAATATAAATGCACTTAACTCTGGAGCACCCAGTTATATAAAGTAATCACTAGTGGACCTGATGGGAGAAATAGACTCTAACACAGTAATAGCTGGGGACTTTAACAACGCACTTTCAGCAAAAAACAAATTGTCCAGACAATTAATCAGGAAACATCAGATTAATCTATACTATAGGAGGACTTTACATAATGGGCATTTATAGAACATTTCATGCAACAGCTGCAGAATACACATTCTTCTCAGCAGCACATGGAACATTCTCTAGAATAGACTATATGTTAGGACACAAAACAAATCTCAACAAATTTTTAAAAATTGAAATAATACTAACTACCTTGTCCAGCCACACAGAAACAAAACTAGAAATCAACAGCAAAAGAGACACTTAGAAACTGTACAAATGCATGGAAATTAAACAATATGCTCCTAAACAAATGAGTCAAAGAAGAAATCAAAAAGGAAATTAAAAAATTCTTGGAGACAAATGAAAATGAAAACACAACATACCAGAACCTATGGGATACAGCAAAAGCAGTTCTAAGAGGGAAATTTATGGCAATAAATGCCTACATTTATCAAAAAAGAAGAAAGACTTCAAATAATTAGGTTAACATTACACTTCAGGGAGCTTGAAAAACAACAGCAAACCAAAGCAAAATCAGTAGGAGAGAAAGATCAGAGCAGAAATAAACAAATTATAGATTTTTAAAAAATACAAAAGATTGATAAAACAAAGAGTCGGTTTTTTAAAAAGATGAACAAAATCAATAAACCTTTAGCTAGATGAACAGAGAAAAAAAGAGAGAAGACTCAAATAAAATCATAAGAGACTGCTATAAACAACGATATGTGAACAAACTGGAAAACCTAGAAGAAATAGATAAATTCCTGGACACCACAACTTACCAAGATTAAATCACAAAGAACTAGAAAACCTAAACAGACTGATAACAAGTAATGAGATTGAAGCAGTGATAGAGTTTGAATGTTACTGTC
>NW_007730952.1:72598-102328 GCF_000696425.1 Galeopterus variegatus | reverse complement strand
AGAACTAGAAAACCTAAACAGACTGATAACAAGTAATGAGATTGAAGCAGTGATAGAGTTTGAATGTTACTGTCCCCCCAAAACTCATGTGGAAATCTGATCCCCAATGTGGCAGCATTGGGAGCTGTTTGAGTCATGTGGGTGGATCCCTCCTGAATGGATTAATGCTCTCCCTGGGGGGTGAGGGTAGTGAGTGAATTTTCACTCTATTAGTTACTGTGGAGCTGGTTGTTTAAAAGAACCTAGCACCTCCCCTCTCTTACTCTCTTGCTTCCTCTCTCCCTGTGATCTGCTTGTACCTGCCAGCTGCCTGCCGTTTTCCACCTTGAGTAAAAGCATCCTGAGGCCCACACTAGATGCAGCTGTTCCAGAATCATGAGCCAAATAAACCTCTGTTCTTTATAAATAACCCAGTTTCAGGTATTCTGTTATGGCAACACAAACCAGACTAACACAAGCAGTAATAAAAAGTCTCCCAAAGAAGAAAACCCCAGGACCAGATGGCTTCACTGCTGAATTCTACTTAAGATTTAAAGAACTAATACCAATTCTTCTCAAACTCTTCCAAAAAATTGAAGAGGAAGGAATGCTTCCAAACTCATTCTACAAGGCCAGCATTACCCTCATACCAAAACCAGAAAAAGACACAACAAAAAAAGAAAACTACAGACCAACATCCCCAATGAACACAGATGCGAAGATCCTCAACAAAATACCAGCAAACAGAATCCAACAACACATTAAAAAGATCATTCACCACGACTAAGTGGGATTCATCCCAGGGTTGCAAAGATGGTTCAACATATGCAAATCAATAAATGTGTTACATCACATCAACAGAATGAAGGGGGGAAAATATGATCATTTCAATATACACAGAAAAAGCATTTAATAAAATCCAACACCCCCTCATGATAAAAACACTCAACCAATTAGATATAGAATGAATGCACCTCAACACAATAAAGGCCATATATGACAAACCCACAACTAATGTCATACTGAATGTAAAAAGATTGGAGCCTTTTCCTCAAAGGTCTGTAACAAGACAAGGATGCTCACTTTCCCCACGCTTATTCAACATAGTACTGGAAGTTCTAGCCAGCAAAATAAGGCAAGAGAAAGCAAAAAAAGAGCATCCAAATTGTAAAGAAGGAAGTCAAACTATCCCTATTCCCAGATGACATGATCCTATGCATAGAAATCCCTAAAGACTCCACCAAAAAACTACTAGAACTCATAAATGAATTCAGTATAGTGGTAGGATACAAAATTAACATACAAAAAATAAAAGCGTTCCAATGTGGTAATAACAAAATACCTGAAGAAGAAATCAAGAAAATAATACCATTCACAACAGTTTCCAAAAAAATAAAATACTTAGGAGTCAATTTAACCAAGGAGGTGAAAGATGTTTATAATGAAAACTATAAAATATTGGGAAAAAAATTAAAGAGGAAACAAATAAATGGAAAGATATCCCAGGTCCATGGGTTGGAAGAATTAACATCAACAAAATGTCCATATTACCCAAAGCAATCTGCACATACAATGCAATCCCTATCAAAATACCAGTGATATCCTTCACAGAAATAGAAAAAATGATCTTAAAATTTGTATGGAACCACAAAAGACTACGTATAGCCAAAGCAACCTTGAACAAAAAGAACAAAGTTGGAGGCATCATACATCCCAACTTCAAAATATAATATAATGCTATGGTAACTAAATCAACATGGTGTTGGCATAAAAATAGACAAATAGACCAATGGAACATAGTAGAGAGCCTGGAAATAAACCCAAACACTTGCAGCCAATGGATATTTGACAAAGGTGCCAACAACATACATTGGGGAAAGGACAGCCTTTTCAATAAATGGTGCTGGGAAAACTGGATATCCACATACAGAAGATTGAAATTAGACCCCCACCTCTCACCCTACACAAAAATCAACTGAAAATGGATTAAGACCCAAGTTTAAGACCCAAAACTAAGAAAACAGTAGAAGAAAACATAGGACAAACGCTACACAAAATGGGAGTGGGCAGCAATTTTTAAGTGAGACCACAAAAGCACTAAAACAAAAATAGGCAGCTATTTAGGAAACTAAAGCAAAAATACAGAAATGGGACTACATCAAACTAAAAAGCTTCTGCACAGCAAGGAACACTATTAAACTGAAGAGACAACCCGCAAAATGGGAGAAAGCATTTGCCAATTACACAACAGATAAAGGACTAATATCAGAGTATGTTAGGAACCCAAACAATTCAACAGAAAAAAAAAGCCAAATAACCCAACTTAAAAAATGGGCAAAGAACCTGAATAGATATTTCTCAAAAGAAGACATACAAATAGCCATCAAGCACACGAAAAAATGCTCAAAATCACTAATCATCAGGGAAATGCCAATTAAAACCACAATGACACCACATCACTATTGAATGACTATTATCAAATGGACAGAAAATAAAAAATGCTGATGAAGATGCAGAGAAAAAAAACTCTCCTACATTGTTGGTGGGAATGTAAATTGGTACAGCCATTGTGGAAAACAGCATGGAATTTCTTTGGAGAACTAAAAATAGATCTACCTCACAAGCCAACTATCCCACTACTGGGTATAAATACCCAAAGGAAATGAAACCAATATATCAATAAGACACCTGAACTCCACACTCCCACGTTCATTGCAACACTATTCACAACAGCCAAGAGATGAAATCAACCTAAATGCCCATCAACAGAATAATGGATTAAAAAGAACTGTGGAATATATACACTATGGAATATAATTCAGCTATAAAAAGAAATGATACCTTATCATTTGCAGCAACATGGATGTAAGTAACTTGAAGCCATGACAATTGAAGTCAGTCAGGCACAGAAAGAGAAATACCACATGACCTCACTCATATGTGGAATATTTATACATATATAGTGGCTCTTATAGAAGTAGAGTAGAATAATGGTTACCAGAGACTGGAAGGGAAAGGGGGTTTAGGGGGGTGGAGCAGTGGTAGACTAACAGGGACAAAACTATGCTATCTACCCTAAGTGAATCATTGTGCAGTATATACACGTGTTGAAATGACACACTGTTCTCCACAAATATGTATGAGTATACATGAAAATAAAAAATAAAGAAAAAAAAGAAAACTGGTCTAAGGTTTTTTAAATAAGAGCAAGAATACAGTCCACAGGAAAAAAAAAAAAACTTGTTTCTGTTTAGGAATGAATGGTGTCCCCCTCCCCTGCAAATTCATATATTGAAGCCCTAACCCACAATGTGACTATATTTGGAGATCAGGCTTCTAAGGAGGTAATTAAAGTTAACTGAGGTCATAAGAGTGGGGTCTAATCTGATAGGACCAGTGTTCTTGCAGTCATGCAATGCTTAATCACAGGGATAAAGTCTGAGAAATGCATCATTAGGCAATTTCATAGTTGTGCAAACATCATAAAGTATACTTGCACAAACCTAGATGCTATAGCCTATGCACATCTAGGCTATATGGTACAGCCATATACAACCACTGTCATATATGCAGTCACTGACCAAAACATGACTATATGGTGCATGACTGTATAGAGGAAAAGACACCAGAGATTCTTCTCCTTGCATTCACAGAGGACGCAGCAAAACAGTGACCCCCGACAAACCAGGAAGAGAGGCCTCCGGAGAAACCAACCCCATCACCACCTTGATCTTGGACTTCCAGCCTCCAGAACTGTGAGAAAATACATTTTTGTTGTTTAAGCCACCCAGTCTGGGGTATTTGTTATGGCAGCCCAAACAAAGACAGTTTCTATCTAGATTATTTCTCACAAAGAATATGTTCTGGCAATTCTTTATTATGCACGGCCCAGATATGCTGGAATCTTTATTACACAAAATTCTAATTTGCATATAAGTAGTCCTTACTTTTTATCTCTTTTAACTTAATGACTAGAAATAAAACCCCATTTTTCTAGCCACCATGACTTAATTATACCTTGCTTTTCATTTATATCTAATTAGACAAGAACAAGAATTCATGTGTAGTCAGGCCACTGTCTCTGCATAGGCATGTTTCCTTTTGCCTCTTGAAATCTGATTCTAAAAGCTCCAATATCATAGTTTCTAAATGTTATGGGGTTTGAGGTCTGTTTTGGGGGGTCCAGGAGGAGATAAAAATAGGGCAGAGTAGAGCACTTAAATTTAAGTTCAGGCCAGGCTTGGGTTTTTTGGTTTAATTTTTTATTTTAAAATAGCTATAGATACATAAGAAGTTGCAAATATAATACAGAGATCCTCTTTTTCACTCAGTTTCCTCGTGTTACATCTTACATAGCTATAGCACAATATCAGAATCAGGAAGTTGACATTTGTACGATGTATGTACAGTTCCGTGCCATTTTATCACATGCATAGTTATGTAACTGTCCCAATCAAGGTACAGAACTATTCCATCACCACAAAGATCGCCCTCATGCTGCCCCTTTATAATCACACCCATCTCTCTTCTTCACCCCCACCATCCCTGCTATAGTTTGAATCTGTCCCCCAAATTCATGTGTTGGAAACTTGATCCCCTGCACAGTGGTGTTAAAAGGTAGGGCATTTTTGGAGGTGTTTACATCATAAGGGCAGAGACCTCAAAAATGGATTAATGCTGCTATAAGAAGGGATTGGGGAGGTGGATTCGCTTCTGCCCTTGTGGGGACACAGTCTTTTTTTGGTCCCCTTTTTGCCCTTCTGCCATGTGAAGACCCAACAAGAAAGTCCTCATCAGATGCCAGCATCTTTATCTTGAATTTCCCAGCCTCCGGAACTGTGAGAGAATAAATTTCTGTTCTTCATCAATTACCTAGCCTCAGGTATTCAGTTACAGCAGCACAAAATAGACTAAGACAATCCCTAACTCCTGTTCTTTATCTCTAAAACTTTCTCATTCTAAGGAAGTTATATAAATGGAATAATACTATACACAACCTTTGAGATTGGCTTTTTTCACTTAGCATGATACTCTTAAGATCTGAGTTGCTGTATCTATCAACAGTTTGTTCCTTTTCATTACTGACTAGTATTTCGTGGGATGGGTGTACCATAGCTTGTTGTGCCATTTACCTACTGAAGAGCATTTTGGTTGTTTCCAGTTGTTGGCTATCATAAGTAAAGCAGCCATGTACATTTGTGTACATGTCTGTGTGTGAACATAAGTTCTAATTTCTCTGGAATAAATACTCAGAAGTTCAATTGCTTGGTCATATGGTAGTTGCATATTTAATTTTTTANAATTTTTTAAGAACTACCAAACAATTTTCCAGAGTGGCTATACCATTTTGCATTCCCACCAGCAATGTATGTGAGATCCAGTTTCTCTGGATCCTTGCCAACATTGGTATTGTCACCATTTTTTATTTTAGCTGTTCTAATAGATATGTAATGATAGCTCATGGTTTTAATTTGCTTTTACTTAGTGACTAGTGATGTTGAATATCTTTTCATGTATTTATTTGCTATCTGTATATCCTCTCCAGTGAAAGGTGTCTTCTTGCCTTTTGTCCATTCTTAATTAGGTTGCTTGACTGTTTTACTGTTGATTTTAATTTTTATTCTGGTAAAATACATATAACATAAAATTTACCATTGTAATCATTTTTAAGTGTACAGTTCAGTGGTATTAAGTGCATTCACATTGTTGTGCAATCATCACCATCATCCATTTCCAAAACTTTTCATCTGTCCAAACAGAAAGTCTATACCCATTAAACAGTAATTCCTCATCCCTCTCGCCCCCACAACCCCTGGAAACCTTTATTCTACTTTCTGTCTCTATGAATTTGACCTTTCTAGGTACCTTATATAAGTGGAATCATACAATATTTGTCCTACTATAACTTATTTCACTTAGCATAATGTTTTCAAGGTTCATCCACGTCTTAGTCTGTTTTGTGCTGCTATAACAGAATACTTGAGACTGGATAATTTATAAAAAACAGAAATTTATTGGTGTATTCTTTCCAATTTTTTTTCTTCACAATTTAAAAGATCCATGTGAATATAAACTGCATAAAGTCAGGAATTAGTTGTAATTACTTCACATGGTGATTTATTGATCACAACTCTCTCTAATCAATACAGTGCATTTGCATTTGACTCTATAAGGTAATATAAATTTCCTAGGGAAGTATTTGTGGACTGATGAATGGATAAAGAAAATGTGGTATATATACACAATAGAATACTACTCACCCATTAAAAAAAAGTATGAAATCCTGTCATTTGCAGCAACATAAACGAGTCTAGAAGACATTATGTTAAGTGAAATAAGTAAGGCACAGAAAAAATACTGCATGTTTTCACTCATATGTGGGAACTTATAAAAACTGTTGCACTTATAGAGGTAGAGAGTGGAATTGTGGTTACTAGAGGGTAGGAAGGGAAGGGGGTAGGAAGGAATAGGAAGAGGTTGGTTAACAAATACAAAATAACAGCTAGATAGGAAAAATAAGTTCTATTGATCTACAAGTAGTGCTAGACATCTGTAATTAAAAATAATTTATTATATCTTCTCAAATGACTAGAAGAGGAGCTCAGACAGTCTCATCACAAAGAAATGGTAAATTTGTGATGATAAATATGCTAGTTAATGTGATTTGATCACCACATAGTGTATACATGTATTGAAATACAACTCTGTACCCCATAAATATATACAACATGTGTCAATTAAAAAACATATTTTTAAAATTTAATTGATTATACATAGTCATGGGGCACAGGGCTGACCATCAGCACCTGTACCCAAGATGTGATGATCAGATCAACACTATCAGTGTAAAAAATAAAATAATAAAATAATAAAAAAAAAAAATTTAAAGAAGAACAGAAAAAAAAGAAAAATTTTCCAGGGAAAAGTTAACCTCATAATAAAGCTGTTGCAGTTGGCCAACTCTAACTACTGCTTTTGGAACTTCCTTTTCTCTTTGCTCATCACACACCTAACAGCATCACAGAAATAAAAGAGCCTCTGGAATCAGACTTGTACTATTAGTTAAAATCTCAAGGTTTTAGTACCTTATCTATAAAATGAAGCTATTGACATCTACTTCTAAAAGTCTGTTTTGAGAAGAACTAAGGATAAAATATAATATTAAGTTCCGGACACATAGAGGGTGCTCTGCTCAATAAATGATAATTCTGTATCCTGTGCTTTTTCTCTTTCATCCCTATCACTTAGCTCACATTCTCAGATCTAAGATACTTATAAAACCATTTAATTAGCAACTGGAGCCTTAGACTAAAATCTTTATACAAAATCTTAAAGCCCATAACAATAGCACCCACTAATCCAGGATCAGTGACATGGCATACTGCAACATAACCCTTTCACAGACTTCTAAAAATATTTTTAAATGCTGAACAGGAACATCGTACCATTAATGTAACGTTTTGTTATGTTATAAAATAAATTCTTTAAAGCTGGCCACTTCCAATTGAAATCTTATAACCATAGAAGAGTGTGTTACATACATTTTTTTTAACCAATGACAAAAGAAGGAAACATGCTTTGAATACTTCGGCATAAAAACCTACTATTTTATTTCATGCATCTATCAGTCAAGAAGTACTCTAAAAATACACTTAATTATAACACTAAAAGAGTTCTTATTTAATGTTAAAAGAAAAAATAGAGTCATGGTGCTATTGGAAGCCTGATGGTATGACACTATGGCATCTATACTATGCAGACTGAGAACTAATTGCGTTATATTCTCTCAGACATAACATTCAATTTCTCAAGCCACAGCAGCAGAAAGGGAGAAATGTTATGGATGATTCAGAGTAATCTGTCAAGTTTTCAACTAACCAATATTTTTTTTCTTATCGGCTTTGGAGTAGCCACTTCACTGCTATTGTTCAGCAATCTTCATTCATCCTCAGTTGGTTCCCTAGCACAAAAGTTAATTCCAAGTCCTACACTCCACCTCAAATCCACAATCCTACCATTCCTAATACTTTAATTTCTAGGTTATTTTTGCCTTCCAATGTGGCACTGTTCTCAGTAAAGTCAAACTTTTTTCTGTAGCTTTGCCTTCTACCTATTTGAAATAGGAGCTCCAAAGCCATTCCTAGTCCTTTAGATGCATCGATTACCTCACTTCTCTTTTATCTTCAATATCTTCCTACGAATTAACTCAGTCTCAAATTCTCCTGTACCCGACTCCGGTCTCCTCTCAACTGCTATTCTTGACTGTTTTACTGTTGATTTTAATTTTTATTCTGGTAAAATACATATAACATAAAATTTACCATTGTAATCATTTTTAAGTGTACAGTTCAGTGGTATTAAGTGCATTCACATTGTTGTGCAATCATCACCATCATCCATTTCCAAAACTTTTCATCTGTCCAAACAGAAAGTCTATACCCATTAAACAGTAATTCCTCATCCCTCTCGCCCCCACAACCCCTGGAAACCTTTATTCTACTTTCTGTCTCTATGAATTTGACCTTTCTAGGTACCTTATATAAGTGGAATCATACAATATTTGTCCTACTATAACTTATTTCACTTAGCATAATGTTTTCAAGGTTCATCCACGTCTTAGTCTGTTTTGTGCTGCTATAACAGAATACTTGAGACTGGATAATTTATAAAAAACAGAAATTTATTGGTGTATTCTTTCCAATTTTTTTTCTTCACAATTTAAAAGATCCATGTGAATATAAACTGCATAAAGTCAGGAATTAGTTGTAATTACTTCACATGGTGATTTATTGATCACAACTCTCTCTAATCAATACAGTGCATTTGCATTTGACTCTATAAGGTAATATAAATTTCCTAGGGAAGTATTTGTGGACTGATGAATGGATAAAGAAAATGTGGTATATATACACAATAGAATACTACTCACCCATTAAAAAAAAGTATGAAATCCTGTCATTTGCAGCAACATAAACGAGTCTAGAAGACATTATGTTAAGTGAAATAAGTAAGGCACAGAAAAAATACTGCATGTTTTCACTCATATGTGGGAACTTATAAAAACTGTTGCACTTATAGAAGTAGAGAGTGGAATTGTGGTTACTAGAGGGTAGGAAGGGAAAGGGGTAGGAAGGAATAGGAAGAGGTTGGTTAACAAATACAAAATAACAGCTAGATAGGAAAAATAAGTTCTATTGATCTACAAGTAGTGCTAGACATCTGTAATTAAAAATAATTTATTATATCTTCTCAAATGACTAGAAGAGGAGCTCAAATCCGCGTTTTTAGTCCCCCTTACTTTTTCCCTAAATGCTCTTCTCCTTGTGTTTCCAAAACTTTCTTATTCAACAAGATTTTATATAAATAGCCCTTCCTCGGGTTTTCACGATTAACCTGACCTAGACAGAACCGAAAGAGATCAGCCAGCAGGAATCCTAGAATCGCAACCACCTGTACAGCATCCGCCCGGGGCCTCTCGGCCAGGAACACCGCCTATGACTCGACACTCGTTCTGTAGTGACGAGGACGACGCCACCTGACTCGACTCGAGGCGGCCGCGCCTGCGCAGCAGCGAAAGGGCGGGGCCGGGAGGGCGTCGGAGCGCAGTGGGGAGGGAGCCTATGAATTGGGGCAGAAGAAAGGGAGCTGCCACGGGGGGAGGAAGGAAGGAAGTGGAGAGCGCGAGGTGGGAAGCGGGAAGCCGGGAGGGGCAGAAGGACAGAGGGGCAGAGGGGGCGGGCTTTTCCATCCTTCACTTCCTGTTTGCCGGCTCTTCTAAATCCGGGTCAAGGGTGTTCATCTCGGTCTGTTCTTCCCGGCTTTCTGGCACCCTCGGTGACAGCGCCTCCTGACTCAGCCCAGGGCCGGTTTTATCTCACGACCTGCTGGAGCCTGGAGACGCCCACACCTGCCGCGGAAAGCGGAGCGCACTTCCTCCACCTATCGGCTCGCAGCCCTGGGCCCCGAGCGCCCGCCCCCGCCAGGGGCCTCCACTAGCCCCTCCACGCTGATGCTGAGCGGGACTGGGGGCCCGGGGCGGCGGCGGAGTACAGGCCTGTCTTAGGCCAGCCGCGGGTGGTGCCGGTTCTTACGCTTGCCAGCTCCAGCCCCGGCTTGGATGGGCTCCCCTATCCGATAAATGTGGCTGCTGAAGCGGCGGTGGCGGTGGCCGGCCCCGCTGCTGCTGCGCTCCAAATTCATCTCTGCTCCAGGGCTCCCTTGCTCTACCTCGGGGTTGCCGCAGCCCGCTCCTTACCCCTCGGCCCTGGCCTTGCAGCGTGGCGACAATGGACAAGATCCTGGAGGGCCTGGTGAGTTCTTCGCACCCGCTACCCCTAAAGCGGGTGATAGTGCGGAAGGTGGTGGAGTCGGCGGAGCATTGGCTAGATGGGGCTCAGTGCGAGGCCATGTTTGACCTGACAACCCGGCTCATCCTGGAGGGCCGGGACCCTTTCCAGCGGCAGGTGGGTCACCAGGTGCTGGAGGCCTACGCACGATACCATCGGCCAGAGTTCGAGTCCTTCTTCAACAAGACCTTCGTTTTGGGCCTCCTCCAGCAGGGCTATCACTCACTGGACAGGAAGGACGTAGCCATCCTGGACTACATTCACAACGGCCTGAAGCTGATCATGAGCTGCCCATCGGTGCTGGACCTCTTCAGCCTGCTGCAGGTAGAAGTATTACGGATGGTATGTGAGAGGCCCGAGCCGCAACTCTGTGCCCGACTGAGCGACCTTTTGACCGACTTCGTGCAATGCATACCCAAAGGGAAATTGTCCGTCACCTTCTGTCAACAACTAGTTCGAACGATAGGCCACTTCCAGTGCGTGTCCACCCAGGAGAAGGAGCTTCGGGAATATGTCTCCCAGGTGACAAAAGTGAGTAACTTGCTGCAGAACATCTGGAAAGCCGAGCCCGCCACATTGCTGCCTTCCCTGCAAGAAGTTTTTGCAAGCATCTCTTCCACAGGTAAGGGTCATTATATTTCAGGAGAATATCTCATCGAAATTCAGTATATGTCTCTCTCACACACACACATACACACCACGTTTGCTTCCTGCCCTGAAAACATTCTTAACTGTGCACAAATCCTAATAGCCTCGTCCAAAATTTTATTTCCGTCTACTGTGTTCCTCGGGATATCACTTTGTACCTTAAAAACAAATAAGTGTTCCTATTTTAAAGTTTGAGAGAGTCTAGGTCTAAGACCTTTGGCACTAAACAGGTTCCTTAATTATCCAGCCTCTGCTCAAGTTATGGAATACTTTGAGGATGACAGCTACTATGTGAAGCGTTTATTTATTAGTGACTAATGGTAGCATAATGTTTACCATATTATTATTGTACGTGTCACTATCATCTTGTTGTAATGTATTTTTTTCCCTGTTTTGAATTCTCCCAGTTTTTAATTCATGGGTTGTGCAGTTTGTTTTATTACTGGATTATCCCAGTAATTTAAAGTATGTAGTTTTTAAATATTGGCATTTTCTGTCTTTTGTAGTATGTATGAGACAGGATGTAGGTAGAATGACTGAAGGGTGAGTATGAGGGCTTAAGTAGATGTTTTTGTGCTCATGAACTGCTTCCTCAGAAAGCCAGGAAGGGTCAAGTGATACTTGGCTAAATACTTTCTCACTCAGGAATTGTTTTACCTGTGCATCTACATTCCTTATTATGCCTGGGAGCTTTCAAGTCTGTAGGTTGTGAGATAAAAGTCCCCAAACCACCATGTTCACTTCCTCCCTAATTGGTACAACCATATTCTCTGATTATACCACCAGTGGGGACTCCCTGGCTGTTCGAAATTAAACTTATGAAGGTGGTGTCCTCCTTTTATCGTGAGAACCAGAAAAAAGGGTGGGATTTTAACAAACTTTATACATTCCGATGAATTTAATACAGTTAGTAAAGAATTATCAACTATATATTTGCAGTATCTGAGTTGGGTTTTTTTGTTTTGTTTTGTTTTTTCCTTATCCTGATTTTACTTGTATTGCCTGTGTTGTCATGGCTGTTAGGTTTCCCTCAGATTTTTCACCTGTAGCAGCAAAAGAGCTCATCTTGGATTTGCTTGAAATTTTTTATAAGTAAAGTCCCCCCAAAATTCACCTTAATTTTTACTTCTCTAAGAGATTTTTAAATTTTTCCTTAGAGCGATATAATGACTACACTATAGTATACTTTGGAGGTGGGAATTGAAATGATACCTTACTTTTCCTTTCTGACTCCTGCTTTGCAAATGAGTATCATAACATAATATTAAAGAATGTCAAAAATTAACTGATGGACTAAATACGGCAGTAGTGAATAAGAGTTTTTATATTTCAGTATTCTGCCTGTAGAATGAGTGATCATTGCTGTTCACTCTTAATCTCTCATTTCTGTAATTTACCATTCCTTATGTATTAGATCCTATCCATGCGATGTAGCATCAATAACTGCTTCCTGATTATCTCGTTTGCTGCAATTGCATCTTTTTTTTTGGTAAAGTGTTGTTCTCTTTCAATACTTCATTTGAACCTTCTTGCCATATTCCTTTTTCTTTTTAATTAAAAAAATAGATGCATCATTTGAACCTTCTGTAGCATTGGCAAGTCTTGTGCAGCATATTCCTCTTCAGATGATTACAGTTCTCATCAGGAGTCTTACTACGGATCCAAATGTAAAAGATGCAAGTATGACCCAAGCTCTTTGCAGGTACTTCTTCATGACACTATAGATGGTAATAGTAGATTTGGGAAGAGGGGGTATTTTTGTTGTATTTGGTGAGTAATGAAAAAATTAGAGAAATATTTAAACTGAAATTATGGGATCAAATATATAAAGATTCTCCAAATTAATTAAAATGAATTGTGTATTATAGCCTTAACAGACATCCCAGTAATTCACAAATCTATTTTCAAGTCCCCTTTTTTTTAATTCCAAAAACATACACACTTATTGTACAGTCAGTTGGTTGGATTATCAATATATTTTACTAAATTCTTTGCTCATTATTGTTTCCTGCAACTTATTTCTTCCTTCCAGGTTCATTTTTTTTTTTAAAGCTATGTACAGGTACAGTACATACTTTACTTCTCTTTCACCCAGACTCAGTGGGTAATACACTGTTTGCCTTCGTTTGAAGTTCGTTTTTTTCTTTCTTAGTCTTAAATAGATGATTTGGCAAGATACAGAATTCTAGTTTAATTGCCATTTTCTTTTAGCATTTTGAAAATAATACTGCATTGTCTTCAGGTATCTGTTGTTGCTTATGGGAAGTCAGCTGTCAGTCTGATTGTCATTCCTTTGTGAGTAGTCAGGCTTTTCTGGTAACTTTTATGTTTTTCTCTTTATTCTTAATGTTTTACAGTTTTCTTCCTACATTTTTAGATATAAACAATATATTATTTGTCCTGCTCAGCACTTCTGTACTTTTATTCAGTTATTTATTCATTTATTCTAATCACATTACTAACCACGAGTGTCAGGCAGTGTTCAAAACATTCTTGAACAAACTGATAAAAGTATCTGCCTTCATGGGCTTACTTTCTAGTTGGGGAAGCAGAGAGTAATCTAGTAACATAGCTCATTGATTCCAACATGCCTACTAATTTCAAAGATGTTGAAATGTGGAAATGCCCAGTCATTGGTGTCCTAGTTAAATTGACAAGACTTTTCTTGCCTTGAATTGATAAGACTTTGCTTGCCTTGGTGGTACACAAGCTAGTTATGCATCTTTAAGTTGATTTTGTTTTAGGTTTGATTAAATATCCTAAGTAAAATAATTTATTATGTTGAACAGTGGTGTTTTTGGGAAAAAAGTAGGCAAGAAGGGGGATAGGGTGTGAGGGGGAGTGGTTTGCAATTTTACATAAGAGAAATGAGGAAGGCTTCATTGAGGTGACCATGAAGTAAAGAAATGAAGTGAGGGAGCAAACCTGTGGATATCTGAAGGAAGAGTATCAGTACTGTCTTATAATTTGCTAATTTTCTCTTCAAAGATACCTATTTATAGAGCTTACTCCAGGTATTGAGGTTTTTTTTATCAATGACTATATTTTTCTAATTAAGCTTTTCCTGTCTACCTATTCTTGTTTCATATCTACCTTGTTTTTTTCCTATGTGTGTATATATGTATTAAGCACATTTAAGTAGAATACAAGGATTTGGAACAAAATCATTTCTGTGCCCCTGTTATAAAATTATAGTCTTAAGATAAACTAAAGCTTTTCCTGTCTACCTATTCTTGTTTCATATCTACCTTGTTTTTTTCCTATGTGTGTATGTATGTATTAAGCACATTTAAGTAGAATACAAGGATTTGGAACAAAATCATTTCTGTGCCCCTGTTATAAAATTATAGTCTTAAGATAAACTAAAATATTTACGTTGAGTTCTCAGAAAGCTGCATGTGTACTACTCTGACTCTATAAAACAAACTCTGGGGACTTTGATTTTCTCCACCTCCTCCTCCATTTCACCCCCGAGTTTAAAAAGGCCTCACTCTTCTAGCTTTTCTTCTTTCTTCCATGTGCTTTTAAACAATTGAATCAATTTATCTGAAACTTTTACTTCCAATTTCTTATTGTTCATTTTCTCTTTACTTTCCAGAGACTTGTGAAAATGCTTTATATATTTGAGAAAAGTCTATGTAAATATTTTCTTGTTGTGTGGCTTCTATCCCTGCTGCTTTTAGTTTATGGTGATATTCTTGCTGTATTAGGTGGTCTATATTTTTATTCTTATCTTCTTGATATCCTCCTATTCATTGTTCTTGAAATTCTAATCCTGTGACACCGTGGTATTAGGAATTTCTTCAATCTGTTTTTTTATTTTCCTCCTTCCTTTATCACTTTATCAATTCTGATCTGTATGTGGTTGATTTCCAAGTCTTTATGTAAAGTCCTGATTGTTCGTATACTTTTACGAAACATTCTTATCTTGTCCATATATCTGTAATGAAACTTGTTTAGCAGCTACACTCTTTTGTCATTGTGACTGTAACAGCACTATAATCTCTTTCTCTTTGGGATGGATATATCATAAATTATATTGTCCTCTTAGTGAAATAGAAAGATGTAGAAATTCTAGATTTCACAGCCGAAAGTGAAATGTAAAATTAGTTGTTTCCTCACCCTCCTTGCATAGGTAACAATAGCTAACATTTTACTTTACTTGCCATTAAGTCATTAATACTCACCACAACCTTTTGAGGTATGTACTGTTATTAGCCCCATCGTATAGGTAAGGAAACTGATAAGGTTAAATGATTTAACCAGGCTCACTCAGGTAATAAATGGTGGATCTAGAGTTTGAACTTAAGTCAGGCTCTAGAATCATTATGCTGTGTAATCACCAATGAGGAAGAAAACCCAGAGCAGTCAAGTTTCTTACTTAGGGTCACTCCATTAGAGGCAGAACTTACCATCATGGTCTGATGTTGGTTTTTATTTTTATTTTTTTCCTGTTTTTACCCCCATTGACACTCTAATTCTTCTAGATATCTGACAACAAACCTTTAAGCAGTTTTCAACTTCATCCTTTCTTTTTTTCTCTTCGATTAACATAACTAAGTCCTTTGGATTCTTTCTTTAGGACATTTCTTAGAATGACACTTTTTCTATCCCCACCACCTTGAGGAAATCGGGCCTTCATAGTCTTCTAGTTGGTCTTTTTGCCAGCAGTGACTTATTTTTCTTCTCTAAATCATCTGGACCCACTAATTTTTTCCTTCTGATGGAGAAACTACAGTGACTACCACTACTTACTAAATCAAGTGCAAATTCCACTTTGGCATTCTGCACTCTTAGTGTTAATTTTCCCTTTTCGAAAACAGTCCTAGTACCCAACTTAGGAATTTATTGTTTTCAGAATGTATTCAGAAATTAATTTTTACTTATTTGTTTCTGTGGGAAGTTGTGATCTAGTTTCTGTATTGCATTTCCAATTTAGCCTACAAGATCCTATTTAAGCCTGAGGTAATTCTTCTTACCTGAAGTAATTCTTCTTATATAGAAAATGTAATTGAAAGTGGTAGCTATATTTGTTTTTAGTATACACCTACCTTATACTTTCCCATGTTCTGTACTTCCCCAAACATAGCACTTGTCATGCTTCACAGTCATATTTTATAATCCAAGAAATACAAGTACGAATACCATACCACCACCAGACAGGTAACATTAAAGTATGAAGTAGGCCAGGTGTAAGTGAAATGTTAGGGAATGGGGTACAGAAGCACCTTTTAAAAGAGAAAGCTGATTCTCAACTCCAGTTGTTTGTTGCCACAAGGAAATTTGAATCTAGTCTTGCTTGATCTGATTTTTCAGGAGAAGTCTGAAATCCAGTTTTCTATGTGAAATTTCCCAATTTTTAAAACATTGAAACAAATAAAACTGAAGGCTGAGTATAGCCCTCAAGCTGTCATGTAAAATTGAAAGTTTGTATTATTCTCCATAAATTACAATTAATGCCAGTTTTAATGGTCAGGTTTTAAAGTTGCATGTATTTTTTGTAGCTATAGAAAGAGATTGTTTTATTTATTCAACAAATTTGAGCTCCTACTCAGTGCCTGGCACTGTGCTAAGTACTGAGGACCCAAAGATATGGAAGATAAAAAAAAAAGAAAAACAAGGTCATTGCTCTTGAACTTACAGTCTAAGGGAGAAGATAACACTTTGAAGTACATAAATGACAGGTATAATTAAAAGTTTTTTATTTATTTTTATTTATTTATTTTCTGACAGCTGGCCAGTACAGGATCCATACAAATGTTTTTTAATTAGTAAGAAATTAAAACACTTTATCAGGATTAAGTAAAGTGTACTTAGAATTCAAATTGATATTAACCAATACATGGTAGATAGCTTACTGTAATTAACCATAAAAATAATTCATTCCACAGTGCCTGTGCCTGAGAAGATTTGGGCGTATATAAGTCCACTCCAATTGAAGCAGAACTGTAATATAATTAAAGTGTAGTGAAAAACATTGCATTATATGCTGGCAGAGCTTAATTCAAATACCAGTACCACTATTTGATAATTGTGTGACTGTTGACATATTTCCTAACTTTTCTTTCCAATTTTATGGGAGAAACCATATCCTACTTTTGTATTTTCAGCACCTATCACAGCACCTTCTATATAATACACACGCAAATATTTGTTTCATAATAGCTTCTGTCTTAGTTCATTTGGTCTGCCATAACAAAATACTTAGACTGAGTAATTTATAAACAACAGAAGTTTATTTCCCATAGGTCTGGAGGCTGGGAAGTCCAAGATCAAAGCACCTGCAGATTCATTGTCTGGTGAGGGCTTGTTAATTGCAGATGGCACTTTCTGTGTGTCCTCACATGGCCAAAGAGGCAAAGGCCCTCCCTTTAGCCTCTTTTATGAGGGCACTAATCCCATTTACAAGCACTCCACCCTCATCACCTCCCAAAGGCCCCACCTCTTAAAACCAACACATTGGGGGTGAGATTTCAACACATGAATTTTGGAGGGACACAAACATTCAGACCATAGCAACTTCTAATTTGTATAACTTCTGATGTGAAGTTTAAGAGTGGTCAAGAGATTTGTACACATGGGATAAGGTAAAGAGTGGAGGCTTATGAGATGGAAAGCCAGAAATAGGAAGGATAGAAGAATAATTAGGGATAATGAAAAGCCATGGCCAAGTGGAATTTTCTACTCTCTGCCCACTCTCACCCATTACCAGTACTCTCCTTAGATTAAGCTAAAGGGAGTTCTGGCCTTGAGCTCTATGTTCTAGAGAACCATGTATGGTTCTACTCAGGCAGTGCCACTCCCCGTGGGGCAGAGTCCACAGAGCCAAGGAGATGTACTCACATGATTTTCTTTTAAACAAAATGGTTTTTTAAAAAACTTACTGGTATTTTTTTTTTAATTCAGTAATATCTCAGATCTTTCCATTTTATTTATTTATCTATTTAGGGGGGTGGTTGGCTGGCTGGTAAGGGGATCTGAACCCAGATCTTTCCATTTTAGAGCCTCATTATAGATTCATATAGATTTGTCTCATTCTTTAAAATTCTACGTGCTATTGCATTCATAGTATCAGCACCGTAGTATATTTGGTCATTTTCTTATCGATGGTCATTTACTTTGCAATTTTTCCATATCATGAACACTGCTACAGTAAATATACTCTTTATACACAAATATGTCTTTGCTTTCCTATGTAGAATGACCACAAAATTTTATGAGAATCAGCTTAACAATAGTTAGAAAATATGAAACAGCTGTCATGGACTGCTTTAATGACTTGTACCCATCATTGTTGGAAGAAGCCAAGAAAACAAGAAAGGACATAAAATTAGTGTGAGGAATAGAGAGAACATACAAATAACTTGCAGTTAATTGTATGTGGACTTTGGGGCCCCTCATTGTCTGATGGAACATTTTAATCTTAAAAGCAAAAACCTTAATAAAGATATCAATCCGTATTTATGTTGATAGTTACATAATATAGCTGTTGTGAAAATAACCATGTCAATTTAGATTCAGTCCCTTTAACATGGTAGTTGCTCTTTTGGTCCCATATTTATGTCCTTAGTGTTTATATTTGACATTTGTACAATCAAGGATTCATGTATTTATTGCTACATATGTTATTATTTTGTGGAAGAGAGGTATTCACAAGGAGTATTTCCAGTGTTATTTAATCTTTACAATAGCCCTGTAAAATAAGCATGTTTATCTGTAATCTACAGATGAGGAAACTGAGACATAGAGAGGCTGAATAACTTACATATGGTATTTAGGGTCCTTCAGCTAATAAATGGTGAATTGAGATTTTTTTTAACCAGACCACTCTGACTTCAAAAACCTGCTTTTTTCTTAACCCTACTATTTTCTTACAATATAATTCCCAAAGTTGGATTACTGGGTCAAATTATATGATCATTTGGCCCAGTGAATTTCCAAAAGAGTTGTACCAGTTTTCACTGTGGTAGATGTCTAACATTAGGAACGGTGTTCTGCAGACCCCCATGTTACTTTGTCTTTTTTCCATTAAGTTGGGTTGGTATTCAAAGAAGAAAAGCACTCATTAATGCAAACTGAGGCCATTAGGATATTTACACACTCAGTGACCTTTTATGTATTTGAAGTTTCCTTTTGTTGTCTTTGTATAGTAGGATTTTGAAAGGGATGAAGATACCCATTTCCAATCTATCAGGAAATCTTTTGGGCTCTACCTTTAAAGTATCTCCAGAATTCAAAAGCACTTTTTTTTTTTTTTTTCCTATTTTGTTTTTTTTACTGACCGGTAACGGGATTGCAACCCTCGGTGTCACGCCCGCACCAGGGACCGGCAACGGGATCGCAACCCTCGGTGTCGTGCCCGCACCACGCTCAGCCAGTGAGCGGGAACCGGTCTCCACATGGGATCCGAACCCTCGACGGGAGCGCTGCCACGCTCCCAAGCGGCGCACTCTCCAGTGCACCACCGTCCACATGGGATCCGAACCCTCGACGGGAGCGCTGCCACGCTCCCAAGCGGCGCACTCTCCAGTGCACCACCGGGCCTGCCCAAAACATGGTCTTTTTTAACAGGGCACTTCATAGTTAGATTGTGCTCACTAGGAAGGGGAAATCTTAGTCCATATCCATGTCTTAGTTCAGATATCTATACTTGAACTTCTCTTCTTAGAGTAAATTTGCCTAGTAAATAAATTCTTGATGCCACTATATAGCAATATTTAAAATTTTGCGTGTATGCAAAAATGATAATTTATGAGAAATTCTTTTTATGGAAATATGTTGAAAATAAACTGTCAGCTCACAAAATTAGAAACTCCTTGAGAACAAGCACCCATTGCACTCATTTCTGCATCTTGGCCAGTTCTTTTCACTAGCAAGCTTAATAAATAGTGAGTTACAGCATCAGTAGTTATTTACTGTAACTCTTGTTATTCCTAACTAAATAATGTTGAAAATATTTTCAATACTAATAGTTTTGTTTTCCTTCAATTTTCAGAATGATTGACTGGCTGTCCTGGCCATTAGCTCAGCATGTGGATACATGGGTAATTGCTCTCCTAAAAGGACTGGCAGCTGTCCAGAAGTTTACTATTTTGATAGATGTTACTTTGCTGAAAATAGAACTGGTAAGTGGGAGTATATAAATCTGTTAGGATATATGGACTCATAATATTTTTATCATTGGGTTATCTCCTTTAAAGCATCTAATTTTGAATATGTTCTCGTATTTGGTTTTGTTTTGAATAACAGTTTTAAATAGGCTTTAGAAATTAATAAATGCCATTTAAGTACAGGTAATTAAAATAATTTTGCTATTTTCAAATACCTAATATGAAAATGTATTCCTCCCATTATCTCTTGAATACAACTAATCAAGCTTTTACCACCATTACTCTACCAAAATTACCTTAACACCAGGGCTTTCCAATGTTGCTAAACCCAGTGGTCATTTCTCAGGCCTCTTCTCATTTGACCTGTCTTTGACGTGGTTGATCATTCCCTCTTATTTCTAGGACATTGTACTTTCCTGGTTTTTGTCCTACTTCGCTGGCATATCAGTCTCTTGTACTTGCTCTTTCTAACTTTTAGAGTGCATTAGAGTTCAGTCTTTGGTTTGCTTTCTTCTCAATCCATACTCACAGAAGAGGTATTCCATGGCCTTAAATAATGTCTCTAATTTAATGATTGCCACATTTATATTTCTAATCCACTGTTCTCCCTTGAGCTCCATATTCATGTATCAAACTGTCTATACTTGGATCTCAAATTGACCCAGTCCACAAACTAACTCTTGATTTTTCCCTCCTAAATCTGGTCTTCTTCTTAATAAATGGGTACTCCATTTTTCCACTTGCTGAGTCCAAAAACCTTGTAGCTATCCTTGTCTCTTTTCATTCTCTCTCAGTCCATGTCCTACAAATTCTTCTGACTCACCTTTAAAATATATCCAGAATCCTACAACTTCTAACCTGGTCCAAAGTTGTCATCATTTCTTACAGCACTGATTGCAGTACCCTCCCTGCTCCTGCCCTTGGTCTCCTATAGGTGTCACACCCACAGCTATCTAACCCACTGCTGCTTCTCTGATCCCATCTCCTGTTATTCTTGCCTCAGTTTCTTTCTTCACTTATACTGTCCTTCTATATCTGTGCCACAACAGCCTGGAGGCCTCAGGGCAGTCCTGTTTGCCCTGCTTACATTGTTCTTCTTCCAGGTGTCTGCCGGGCTTATCTCACTCCCTTAAGTTTCATAGTCTGATCTCACCTTTTTTGTGAGGCATTTTTTTACCACCCTATATAAAAAAACAGCAGATCCTTTTGCCAAGTGTTCCCTATTCATCATACCCTGCTTTATATTTGTTTATAGTACTTATCACCACATGTTACTTTTTATTGTCTCTACCACCCCCTGGATTATAAGCACTGTAAGACAGAGAAGTTTTTAGATATACTATTGTATGCCCATTGCCAAGCAATAGTAGGTACTCAACAAATATTTGAGTACCTAAAAGTAGGTAGTCCACTCAAATATTTGTTGAGTGAATTGAATGACAGACTTTCATTTAATTGGGGAGTTTTAAGAATTGGTTAGGCCATTACATTCCCCTTGACCTCTGTCATGTTGTTATTTCCTAACTTTTTCCCTCCTCCCAAATTTAACAACATATATTATGATAGAACTTTACAGGAAGAAAGACATTCACATAAATAATTTTTGCTCCTAAGAAAATAACCACTGATTGGGCCGGCCTGTGGCTCACTCGGGAGAGTGCGGTGCTGATAACACCAAGGCCACAGGTTCGGATCCTATATAGGGATGGCCGGTTTGCTCACTGGCTGAGCATGGTGCTGACAACACCAAGCCAAGGGTTGAGATCCCCTTACCGGTCATCTTTTAAAAAAAAAGAAAATAACCACTGATTGGATTGATGATTTTTCTACAAACTTTTAAGATGGATGTCTTATCTTATTTTGAAGGTTTTTAATCGACTTTGGTTTCCTCTTGTGAGACCTGGTGCTCTTGCAGTTCTTTCTCACATGCTGCTTAGTTTTCAGCATTCTCCAGAGGCGTTCCATTTGGTAAGTTATGACACAAACTTTCTACATTGAAAAGGCCTTGTTTTAGAAATTGTATTTAATATTGAGTCACATTTGTATATAGTGAAAAGTGTAGGTTAGTCCTAAATATAATTATTTTCATGTAGCTTTATGATGATTTCTTAAAAAATTGAGATTGTGGAATTTCCCTTCAAGGAATCTGTTTTCAGATATGTTTTAGGTCTCACCAAAACTGCCCCACTTGCAACCACTACCAGCAATGGAAAGTTAACCTACATGGGATTCTACATGGGAGATGTCACTGATAGATGTTTGTTGCACATGTGAACAGTGTAGAAGAATTAAAATGGTTGAAAACCACTGACTTCTTTAGAATTTCAAAAGCATGAAAAACATCAGTCTTTGCTTTATAGCCCCAGAATTAGGGCTTTTCATTTTCTCTCAGCCCATATCCTACAAATTCTGTTGACTCCACCTTTAAAATATATCCAGAATTCTACCATTTTAAACCAGCTACATCACTGCCTTTGATTTGATTTCATTTTATTTCAATTATGTGATTATCAATTATTGCAGATGAGGAATGACAACATGTTATTTTGGGAACCTGTGTATCTACCTATCTAGGGCATCACAGTAAAGCAGTGCCTTAGTGTGGATACCTGCTTCCTCTGATGTCTGATCCTCAATTTTACAGGACTAGAAATTCATCATCAGAACACCCACAATGTAAAAATATTAGGGATACAAACTCACCATAACAAAATTCAAAGGAGACTGATGAGGAAGTGCAGAATTCCAGTTGTTAATTTTTAGGTAGAAATATAACTTGCTTTAGAGAACCGTATACTTACATAGGCTTGCACAGTGCCTCATTTTCCCTGAAAAAATTTACAGACTTTGTACTAAGTAAACCTTACTAACGAGTAATTATAGTATACATTATCACTTGAGTGAATGATTTCTGCAGTTAATTACCCTAACTTTGTTGAGTTTGATCATCAAGTGATAACCTTATATCTGTTTTTTATACAGACAAATCTCAGACTTGAGCTAACAAAGCAACGATACTAGCAAAATCTTCCAAGGGGGGGAAATCAGTTATTTGTCTCTGTCTGGAAGCGCTGTCATGTGCAGGCCATTTGAGAAAAGGCTTGTTTTCAAAATTTTTAGGAAGGAGATTCTCTAACATAACTTATTTACATGTTCTAATGTTTATTACTCTTCACAATGAGGACATTCCTTAATCTCTCTTGATTAGTCACTAATACTATACCCTACAAATGATTCTGTTTTTTTGGCGGCTGGCTGATAAGGGGATCCAAACTCCTCTTCTTCGTGTTGTAACACTGCACCCTAACCAACTGAGCTAACCAGCCAGCCTAATACTATATTCTAAACCTGTTTCTTTGCTCAAAGTTTTTTAAAAGATGGAAGATATCCCCTTACCTTGTGTTGCTTTTTTTGTAAAGAGTAGTTGAAATAAAAAATGTTTGACTTACTAACAAATAACAAATGTTTAGAATATTCGGCTTATTGAAGTTTCTTTGCTCAAAGTTTTTTAAAAGATGGAAGATATCCCCTTACCTTGTGTTGCTTTTTTGTAAAGAGTAGTTGAAATAAAAAATGTTTGACTTACTAACAAATAACAAATGTTTAGAATATTCGGCTTATTGAAAAACAAGTATTAAATTATTTATTTAAGGAACAATTTGATCTGAAATTGAAAATTGTGATCTGGCTTAGTAAAGCCTAGAAACAAAGACCTAATTACTGCCTACATACTGTGTATAGCCTGACGCTCTACTAAACTAAAAATAGCTTGGATTTCTAGTAGCGGGTCATGTGGTAGTTAAGTCACCTATAACTCAGCAAAGGACTTGGGTTTAGGGGTTGCTAAATGTCAGCAATAATCTGGAATCAACAGCATCATTATTCATTATATTATTATATGTTTAGAATATTTTAGGTCAAACCAAGATTGATGTTATAGTCAATATTATTATGGGCTATGTTACTTTTAATATGCTTTTTACAAGTGGAAAAAGTTTATTTTAAACAGAGGCTATGGCAGATAGTAATAATGGAGAAAGAAAAAAATCAAAGCTTCTAATTAAATAAATTTTATACATTTCCTCAAATAGTAGCTTAAGTGAGTATTACAATGATGTCTAGAAACATGTAGATTCACAAAATCTAAAAATGAACTTTCAAAAAATTAGTTTTCAAACATTTAGAAGGTAACAGTCTGCTTAGAAGTATATCTGTATTACTGAAGAACTAAGCCTTATTTTCATGTCAGAGGTAATATTGACCACTTAGGATATAGTAGTAGATAACAATGTTACCTGATTGAAAAGACTAAATCTACACTAGAAAAGCTTTCAGAAGATTTGGAATTGTAAATTTAATAATCGTTTTTTAAAATTTTTTCCTCTTCTCTTCCATCTCTCCCTCCCTTCACCTCTGAAGAAACAAAATAATTTTAGATTGCTGGCTATTTTAGCAAGAGAATGTTTTGATAAATGTGGTTTTATAGGATGGAATTATAATTCAGTTTTGGTTAGAAATGTAGAGATGATAACAATAGAGTAACCTCACTAGGAACTCGTAGCTTTATGGTCATTAATACCTTTGATGGAGGTAATATTAAAGAAGGTAGTGCAAAAGCTAAAATGTGATTTGAGACCTCAAGCACAAGAGTAAAGCTAGACTGTGAAGAATGGAAACCGCAATGTTAATTTAAGAATATGATTGTTCTTTTTAGAGGGAAGGAAAAGGAATTGATTAGGGTATTACTATAATTACTGTTGTTGCTGTTTGATGATCTGACCGTAGAGCTATAACTTTGTTTTCACCCAGGAGTTAGCAACCAAAAACATTCTACAAATAGAACAGAAGATGCCTTTTATGATAAAGAGTGTAAATATGTAGTATCAGATTGTAACTAATGATTAGTTGGAAAAAGTACAGCACCACACTAATAGAATGAGCCATTTCTGCAAAATAGAATTTGTTTCATTTTGTTAATAATGTCTTAAATGTAATTGGCTCTGTACTAGTTAACCTTTTAGTCCAATTTGATAATAAAAGAATATTGTTGTGCTGATTATCAGTATTAACAGTTCTCTACATGCTTATGAGCATTTTAGATTTTCCTTTTATTTTTAGCTCCAGTTCCTTAAAAATGATAGAAGTTTCTGATTCCCTTTATTTTTAAAACCATCTCTTTTTTGGAGGTGGGGAATGGGGTTGTTAGTAAGGATAGCCAGTCTAACATAAGACATTGTTCCTGTGCTTATTTAAAAGAAAAATAATCCTGTTACCTGAGCTGTAATTTTAGTTACATGTTTAAGTTATTTCAAAGACTTTCTTGAAGTAGACTTTAATGTGTAAACTATGTATAATTCTTTCAAGTGAAAAATTTTGACTTTACACTAGATGGAGCTCTTTAGCTAACTCTAGGTTTATTTCTTAAAAATTTGTTCCTATTGAACTAGCTGATCAGTAAATATCCCTAACATTTTTCAACTTAGATATTTTTTAGAATGGCAGCAATGACTAAGATTCCTATTTTATCCTTAGTTTGTGTTTTAGATAGAGTATAAGGATGAGGAGAGAGGTTTTATATGGAATAAAAATCATATATAACTTTGAAAACTAGATTTACCTTAATATTCTAGAAATGTTTACCTTTCTAACTTTTTTAGAGAAAGGTTGTGACTGAACATAGAGAAAAGTATTTGCTGATCATATAATATTTGCATTCTTATTTGTAGGCTAGAGAATTTGTTGCCAATTTGTATAAATTAAGGGAATGTTTGTCTTTTTTTCCTCTTCAGATTGTTCCTCATGTGGTTAATTTGGTTCACTCTTTCAAAAGTGATGGTTTGCCTTCCAGTACAGCCTTCTTAGTGCAAGTAACAGAATTGATACACTGTATGATGTATCATTATTCTGGATTTCCAGATCTCTATGAACCTATTCTGGAGGCAATAAAGGTATGATGATAGTGGTACCAGTACTTGTGGAGTTGCAGAGCATGATGTGATAGTTAAAATTCCTACAACCAGCTCTTCACTTTACGATTTTGTGGTAATATGCTTTTTATTTGAAAAATACAATTAGAATCAGGTTTCATTAATGTTTAGGGAATAATCTTTTTCTTATTTGCTGTCATCATTCTAAATTAATAGCCCTATTTCTTCAGTTCTATAATGCCATCAATTATAAGGTATATCTTTTAACTTATAACAGCTTTTGGGGACATTTGTTTAAAAACATACTCCATTAAGTAAATATATATCAGATTTGCATCCCAATATCAGAAGTGTTAAAGTATGTAAAGTACAATTTAGAAGCAAGGAACAACAGTTTAGTATAATATTTAGCTTTGATTCCTTCCCTGTTTTTTATTCTATTTTTGCTATGGACTGTTCATGAATGTTCATATTTCATAGAGTCTTTACTTGAATTGTTTGTGGAGCTACCCAGTTTTCAACATTGTATGGAAAGGGGATCTACAAAGCACTGAAGTTAGTGTTGAAGAATGGGTCACAATAAACACACTATCCTCTTGGTAAACTTTCTGCATAATCAGAGTGTAGCAAAAGAACTGGAGAACTTGCCTCAGCCAGACTTAATTAGAAGTTAATTTAAATCAATTCTATTAATAATGTTCCTTTTTGAGATCTGAAATACAATATAAAGGTCTCATTACCTTTACTTTTTTTGTATCTGAAATGGATTAAAAATCATGTTCTTTTTACTATATAATTAGCTAAATCAAACTAATTTTGGTTGAGTCTAGAAGATAAGACTGTTAAGCAATTAATGTGTACTGCTAGTGTGACACTTTGACACTTCAGAAGTAAATTATGTACTGGAGCTTTTTGTCATGGTTTTGATAGTAATGTTAATCTCTTTCTACATTGTCACTGTGTCCATAGACAAAATCTGTCACACCTGGTAATTGATTGCCATTCTTCAGTTATTCAGAGCTTTTCATGTTGAAAATTCTCAGAACTTATATAGACTCAGATGAAGCAAGGGGCCTCAGTCTTAGCCCAAGAAAAGCACTTTCTATTAGCTATCCACAAAGAGAAGAAAATCAGAAGATTAAAATTCCTTCAGAAATGTTTGTTTTCTGAGGTTTTAGTATCGGATAGTAATAGTAGTCCAGAAAAGCCCTAATAATTTTACCAACTTCCCTGGTTCTCTAGTGATCTACTCATGCTTGAAATCATTTACACTTAAAATTTTATCTCATACTTCCCAAAGCAGTTTAGAAGACTCTATGTCATAATAATTTTCTATATGGTTAAACATGAATTGAGTTTTTATTTTTTCAGTTAGAAATCATTGTGTTTAGATGCTTTCATTTTACGTCCCCTAATTACTTTGGGCTTTTATTTCTGAGGGTTAATACTGAGTAGATATTAGTGGTGAATGAAAAGGAAACATTTCTTATTTTCATTACAAAATTTGAAAACAAATTTTTTGGTTTTTAGCTTATTCAGTTGTGTGCTAATTTAAGTCCTAATTCTACCGCCTTAAATAACATTTCAATATATTCTCTGATCTCAAAGTTTGTTTTTTGTTTGTTTGTTTGTTTGTTCATTTTACGTCCCCTAATTACTTTGGGCTTTTATTTCTGAGGGTTAATACTGAGTAGATATTAGTGGTGAATGAAAAGGAAACATTTCTTATTTTCATTACAAAATTTGAAAACAAATTTTTTGGTTTTTAGCTTATTCAGTTGTGTGCTAATTTAAGTCCTAATTCTACCGCCTTAAATAACATTTCAATATATTCTCTGATCTCAAAGTTTGTTTTGTAAACATTTTGCTGGCAAATAGGGAGCATAAGTAGTTCAAATATGACTTGAACTCCTGGTTCTTGAGTATTCTTCAACATGATAAACTCTGCCTTTGGGAGGTATTTATTTTTGCTGTGCAGTGTGATTTGATTTTTTAAATGACTAGCCAAGTACCATCAGTGATTTCAAAACTAAGTAGGGAAAAAATAAAGCTTAAATGTTAATAGAAATATCTTCTTTATGGTGTTAATTTAATAACAAAAATAGCTTTTACTTTACTTTTAAACTGTTTTCCTCTTTATGGTCAATAGGATTTTCCTAAGCCCAGTGAAGAGAAGATGAAATTGATTCTCAGTCAAAGTGCCTGGACTTCTCAATCCAATTCTTTGGCATCTTGCTTGTCTAGACTTTCTGGAAAATCTGAAACTGGGAAAACTGGTCTAATTAACCTAGGAAATACATGTTATATGAACAGTGTTATCCAAGCATTGTTTATGGCCACAGAGTAAGTTTAAATTTGAACCTTTTTATTTTTAACTGTAGAAATGATAGATGCTAATGAAATGTAAGATGGTGGAATTGTCTGCACATTATTTTTTATAAATGGCATAAATGTTAACATTTCCATATGAATTGCCTTATTCTGAAATGAAGCTGCTTTTTAGTGCTCAGGAACTAGTAAAATGTTAACTGTAAATTCTACTTGATTATATTATACATTTTATTTAGAATGCCACTATTTTTTTAATTACTCTGACTTGATATTTAATAGTGTAACAAAGGGATTGATTGAGCCTATTCCAAAGAGTTTGTGTCCTAGAGTATTTCCCATAAGACAGTATTTTTTTTTAACCTTTATATCTTTTGAGGGAGGGTCATATTTAATTTTATCTGCTTGTAGGTATTTTGCTATTTATCAGATCAACTCCGTTGCTATTTAAGAAGTTTAAGCTCTGCTTCCAACCCCAAGATAATAGTTACTGAACAAATGTATAAACAGACGTGTTTCTTACCCTCTTACGAATTCGCTTTAAAATCCATTTTCTTTTGAACCAAGCAAATAGGAAATCAGAAGTTGTTAGTCATGTGAATAGTGTCTGTGAAGGTATAAAATAATAACTTCCTGAAAGTTGAATTTTTCTCTTCAGTGCCAATAAAGTATTCATGGAACTTGATCAAAGATGTTTACAAATTGAGTTCCAAGCTTTTATAAATTGTTATCCTGGCCTAGAGGAATCATGAACTATGAGATGTAGAATTAGCTTTTATTTTTTTGGCCCCAGATTATACTATCAGCACTAAGACATGTTTTATTTGGTTTAGTATTTTGTTTTTTGGTTTGTTTGTATTTGGAATTTTTTGTTTGATTTTTTTAAGAAATGGTATATTTGTAGGCACAGGTGATACTAGTCATGAGACTGAAAGAATCTATATCTCACCACCAAAGGTCATCTAGTTCAGCTATCACATTTTACAAATGACAGAGAAAGCAGAGACCCAAAGCAGTTGTAACTGGCAAGAACAATTCAAAGAGCACATTTTATTGTATAGTGGCCAGTAATACTATCTCTGAATAGGAAGACAGCATATTTTATTTATTAAGTAATATATTAATTTGTCTTCATTGTTTAAAAAAATTAACCTAGAAGCATATAGAATAAAATAAGGCACTCTCATTCCTAAAGGCAATTTGTTAACAATTTTGTCTGCATTGTTCCAGACCTATTTCAGTACAGTTTTAAGTTTGTATCTAATACAAAAACAAATGCATTGTTTAAAAAAAAAAAATTGGGGCCGGCCCAAGTGGCGCACTAGATAAGTGCGCCGCTTGGGAAGCGCGGCAGCGCTCCCGCCCGAGGGTTCGGATCCCACATACAGACCG